>NC_039358.1:174026423-174181604 GCF_003573695.1 Papaver somniferum
GATGTATCATAATCACCGTCACTTTCATAGTTGACATAATGTTGTTCGTCGTTGAATTTAGTGTTGCTAATCTCTAACTCATCCTTTTGAATAGGTGAATGATCATTATTAAGATCAAGAGTTGAGTTCACTACATAATTATCAACGAAAGTCCCCAAAGGCTCGCCTTTTTCAACATAATTATTCATTTCCCCTTTATATTCATCAATGCCCTTTCTTACGTCGGAAACACCTCTTTGAAGCTCTTGGAGTGATCCATCCAAATTCTGGATATAGTGTTCCATTTGTTTGTAAAGATCGTTCGACAAGGCCAAAGTAGAATTACTTACTGCAGTATTGCTAGGCCAATTATCTTCCCTTTGAATGGGTGAATAATCATAACTACGATCAGAAATTGGGCCAAACATACTATGAGCACATTCAGTCGATGAAACTGGTTCCATGCTTGGTTGTCTACGAACTGACTCCACGCTGACCATAAATTGTTGCATTTCATCTACCAAACTAGAGGAAATATTAATAGGAGCACAAATACCATCCCCTCTTTGTGGTTTCTCACTTACATACCCACCGTAAGAAGGTTGGAATGTATGAGAACAACTAAAAGGGTACGTGGAGTATTGACCATAACCAAAGGATTGGTTTTGATTGTACTCCCCCTAAGGGTGATAGTTGTCGTGTTGTTGAGGTTGAAAGCTGTATCGACTGCTCCAATATGCTCCTTCCATAATAAGCACCTGAAAAAATAGTTCTCAAAACTATGTTAAGAACCAGAAAATAATAAAATTTAAAACAAAACTAAAAACAAAAGAACAATAAACCAAAACAAGTGACAACCGTAGCCTCCCCGGTAACGGCGCCAAAATTTGATCGTTGTCGTAGGCGTCAAAAATAATTACACTTTCTTACTACTCAAAATATATAATGAAGCAAGGGTAAGAAAGGATCGTTCCCACAGAGAGGTCTTAAGTTGTCAATATGTTTCGGTTTCTTATAGTAACATTTGGGGGATTTTCTGATTTTTATAAAGTAAACTACAATAAAAACAAATAAATAAAGGTAAACAAATCAACTCAAGGATATGTGAAAGTATTGGTCAAGGATTTCGTTTTCATTCACTAACACGTTCTTGTCTTAATAACTAGAATTGATATTTAATCTCTCATTATCAAAATCCCTAAGATACCTAGTTGAAAGAATATCCCACAATTTCCTCTTATCATCACATACATGTAAAACGATGCAAGTATGGATTCTACCAAAAGAATAACCTAACGCCTTGCGCTAATCAAGTTCAATTCCCATGGAGCATTAAGATTCATGAAACTAGGCTTATCAATGCAATTGAAATACCTTGCCCAAACAATTCTAACAAAGGTCACGATTCTCATATGATTACAAGGATATATCAATATAACCTACAATCATATTTATGCTACTTGTGTTCAAGGATTATCGCTCGATGATTAATCCTAAACTAGCTATAGATATGGATATGAGTTCTACCAATTTGCAACTTGACAAAACAAATACTCAAATCATGTTGCAATACATCAATCATGCAACTATATTTTCAGAGAATTATGAACGATAAATATGAGACAAAACTAATTCATTAAACCCAAAATCATGTTATGTGAAATCAACTTAATCCATAAACCAATAATAAAATTAACTACTCATGTTCAAGGAGTTCATCACAAGAAGGAAGAGAAAACCTATCATGTTTCTAGACCCTAGAATAAAAAGTAGAGAAGAAGATCTCCCCCTTAAAAGATGATGTTTTTCCTTTATATCTATTGTTTACCTAGGTTAGGTCACACACCCATCTGCCAAAAATCAGGCGCTCACACAGCCCATGAGTGGAGCCCAGCCAGAACAGGTCCAAGTCCATCCGAGTCGACCGGGTCATCTGAGTCAGATCGGATCATGAGTTAACTCCGCAGAATGAAATTCCGACAGAGGTTCCTTTGTTTTTAGGACAATTTCCAGGCCAACTTCAGGCCATTTCCTTCTACCCTGCACAGGATTCATACACACATCATTCATCCATTCACAGACAAACTTCCTGCAGCTTTACTGGCATTACTACTACCAGCACCAACATCCATTAGCTCATCTCTGCAAATCACCAACAAACTGCACCTGCAATATCACTCTTTCCTTCTCTGCATCAATTTCCTCTGCAAGCTATTGAACCTGTGTATCACCTCCATTCAACACCACTGCCATCACTTCCCTGTAACTACCTTATTGCAGTCCCATTCATTACCACCTCTTATGCTTATGTTAAAGTACATCACCTCTCCGATTCTGCCATTGAAGCAGCAACACAAACTTCCTGCAAGGCCAACTCCATCTCCTTTCGAATCCAGTACCGCCACCAACAACCATTCTCTGTAACATCATTTCCATTACTAGCTTGCACCTTCAATGTTGCTCTTAAGCCTCCAATCTTGCTTCAGTATGCTGCTGATGAGTGCTAAAAAGTGCATATTTCTATATATTTTTCTTGGCATTTAACTCATCTTTTGTGCATTAATTCTACATTTTATCCCATATTATGTATTTTCTTTGTTTTCAAGAATAAATATTTTTATTAATTAATTTTGCATTTTTAGGTTGTAAATAAAGTTTGGATGAATTACGGAGCAAAAAGAGCAGAAAAGTGGTGGAAGCCAAGAGGAATCACACAAAGAAGCCGCGAAGAATGTTTTGCGCAAGACCAAAAGGCTAGAACTGGGCTTGAAGAGGAAGAATTGTTCTTAAAGAAGATATGGGCTTGGCATACCCAAGGCCCAAACCCATCACCCAAACCCATTTCCAATATCCATACCCACCTTCATCTTCAGCCGTCAGATTGGATCATCTCAGCATCCTACGGTCGCCTCATCGTCGTTCATCAAAATCTGAAGATCCTGCTTCACACTACAACACCTAACTCTAATTTGCGCCGTTAATTTTGATGTATTATACATCCAACGGTCGCTACAAGCTCCCTTCTATCTCGCCGTCAGATTGATCTATCAATTCCACATCCAACAACTGAGCTTCGCAAATCATCAAGCTTGCTATCCCCGCCACACACCCAAGCACCTAATACCTATACCCATCAATCAAACACTCCCCTCCTTCTTCTCCATCGACTTCACCTCCCTCACCCCCGTCTGCAGAACCACTCCCCATCGCCTGCACCACCATCATCACCTCCACCACCTTTCTCAACCACTCCACAACCAAACCAACTACAACCCATCTCCCTTCCCATCATTTCCCTACCTCTCTACCTATCTATTTCATCAATCTCTCTTCTTTTCTTTCTCTGAAACCCTTGGAGAGAAATTAATGAATTAGGTCGAGTTAGAAAAGCAATTGGAAGGCATGGAGAGGATCAGGAGAGTCAGAAGAAGAATGGGTCGACGCATGGAGTAGTTATCAATCCATCAAATTAGGTAAATCAGTAACCCTAATTTCTCTGATTTTGGGGAAAATTATTGTAACCCTAATTGAGTGCTTGTAACTATAAATAAATGTTGTAAGTGTGTGTAAAAGTTATGCCTGGGCTAGCCAGAGCTTCACCCAAGAGGACTGGACTAGCCAGTTCCTCAACTGTGTTATTTTCAATTGTTTTGCACTGTCAATTATGTTTATGATGTTTTAATTCCATCTGCTAGGGTTTAGATGAAGCTCTAGTTTGTTACTTATTATTCATGCTAATGGCATTAATCTTGTTGTGCTTAAATGTTTAAATTGAAACTCAGTCTTAGGGCTTCAACACTAGCCTTTCACAGTGAATATCATGCATCCATTGTAGTTAGAACACTCCAGTGTTGTAGAACTGCAGCTCATGATTCATTACACATCTTGACCCTTTGATCAGTTGTGACTTAAACATACAGTTGATGCTTTGGAGAAGATACCTTAGCTGTTATGATTGATTTATTCATATAGGAGTTACCTTAGATACCCAGAAGACTTGCATCTCCCCTGTTATCAACTATAAGGACAAGGTTAGGATCACTAGTATAATAACTAGTATAAGTTAGTGGTGGATTCACTGCCCTAGTACCTTCATTCTTAGTGTTTACACTCTGTGTTCTTTGGCTCACCGCCTTTGTTTCTTTATCACTGCCTTTGGCTCACTGCCACTGAAGTTCACATTCTTGTTTACTGTCACTGCTTAGTTTAGAATAGTTTAGGAAACTTCAACTCACACCCTAGTCCCTGTGGATTCGACCCGTATTTGCACAAGCTACAACCGACACCGTGCACTTGCGGTTATAACATGTAGGCTTCTTATTCTCTTATTTTACACACATTCCCAAGCCTGCCAAGTTTTTGGCACCGCTGCCAGGGACTGGTGCTGTGTAGTTGAAAAGAAAAAAAAAATTAGTGTCTTTAGCTTTATTGCTCTTGCTTTGCTGTTAGTGTTACCTTAGATGCATCTTAGTTGTAACCTTAGTTGTAACCTTAACTTAGTATAACTTTTTTAGCTCTTTTAGTGTTTTTAGCTTTTTAGCTGCAACTTTAACTTAGCCTTAGTGTCTCTAACTTAGCCTTAGTGTCTCTAACTTAACCTTAGTGTCTTTAGATGCATATTTAACTTAGCTGTAAGCATATTGTATCATTGCATCACTGCATCTGCATTCCATTCACTGCATCTGCATCATTCATTGCATCTGCACCCCCATCTGCATCTGTAGCTGCATATTATCTGTCAAGCATCTTGGCCTTCCAAACTACAGCTGCAAACTGCACTGCTTTATGCAGTTTTCCTTTTTTTTCCCTGCCTTTTCTGTGTACTGATCACATACAATGAGTGTCAGGTAGTTGGTGCTGCTGTTGTTTGTCTTCTGTTGCTGTGGAGTTGCTGTTGCTGGTGCTGAGCCTCTGGTGCTCTTGCTGTTGTTGCTGTAGCTGTGCTGCTACTTCTTCCTGCTGCTGCTGCTACTTCTTCATGCTGCTGCTAGTACTTGGGCCATTGCTACAGCCAGCCTCTGGTGCTGCTGCTGTTTTCCTTCTGCTGTTGTTGAGTTGCTGGTCTGAGCTTGTTGCTGAGAACCAAGCCCAACTGGGCGGTGCAACCAAACCGAGCAGCTGGGCTGTGCTTAAACAAGTAAGCCTAAACCCATTAAGAGAACCCAAACTGTGGGCTTCCATTTTTCTTATGGGCTTGTAATTTATTTTACATTGGGCTTACTGTTTTTAATTTATTGTGGGCTTGAATTTAGTTTAACTGTTGTAACTAAACTGGACTGTGGATTTTTAAAACTGAAATTTTGGGTTTCAAAACCCCAACAACAAACTTCCTAAAATAGTTTCAAATCCCAAATGGGCCTGCAAATAAACTTGATTCAATAAAACCCAACTGAGTAACTGACCCAAATTTGAAAACCATCCTGCTGGGCTTGCTTCGTTCCCAAACTTTCCTGGTGGGCCTGATTTGAACATTTCGCTGGGCTTCATAACAAAATCAAACTGCTCGGCTTGGCTCAAGCTTCAAAAGTTAAAATTTTTTCAAACCAACTTCCAACCCAACAGTTGGGCCTGTTCAAAACTTCCTTTTGGGTTGCACAATTCTCCTACCAATGTGGGCTTGCTCCTAACAACAAAACCAAATTTTTCTCCCAACTCAAAACCAAATTCTTGCTCCACCAATGTGGGCTTGCTGCCATTTTAAAAACCAAAGTTTTTCTCCCAATATTAAAAACCAAATTTTTCTTTTTATCTCCCATTAAAACCAAAAGGAGTTTTCAAAACCCATAAAAACCAAATGTTTCCCATCAAAAACCAAATGTTTTTCAGTCCCATCAAAACCAAAATTTTCCCATAAAAAACAAAATTTTGAAAACCCATTAAAACCAAATAGTGGGCTTTGTGTCTTTTCAATATGGGCCAACCTCGTGCTCTCCATGAATACATGTATCCCACAATAAAAATTCCATTATCATGTATTGTCTTACCTCAAACCAATAACCCTTTTAAAATAAATGCAAGCATGACACAAATACTTCCTATATTTCGAGGGTTCGATTCTGAGAACCCCTATACTCATGTAAGAGAGTTTGAACAAATTTGTCGGACTATGCAACCTGATCATATGTCCGAAGACTCTCTGAAATTGCGTTTGTTTACATTTTCTCTAAAGGAAAGGGCCAAAACATGGTTTTACGGTTTGAGACCACAATCAATCAACACTTGGGACCAACTCAAAGATCTATTTTTCAGAAAATTCTTTCCACATTATAGGACCATCACTATTCGTCAAAGTATCAATTGTTTTGCCCAATTGGATGAGGAAACTGTTTTTCACTATTTTGAACGTTTTAATGACTTGTTGTTTGAGTGTCCTCACCATGGCCTTGAGAAGTGGAGACTGGTCGCCATTCTTTATGAGGGACTAGACTTTAAGTCTCGAGCCTTGGTTGAATCTATGTGTAATGGTGAGTTCATTGATAAAACTGTGGACGATGCATGGTAATTTCTAGCTGAAGTCGCAGAGAAAACCCATCAGTGGGAAACCTATATGGGAACTAGGACCATGCCACATGATATGGATGATCACCATGAGTCAGATGTTGATTTTCCGAATGAGCTTAATTCTGGATATAGTGTTTCATACCCTATTGCTGAAAATGTCAATCCATATTCACATATTTTAGAGGCAGATGTATGGGCGGAAAACACTAATGGTTTTGACAAAATAGGATTTTCATGTATTTGTGATGATGATGATTATGATGATGTTATATTAGAAGAACAAGTCTATGCTGAAAATGTTATGGAACCTTTGGGTTCAAATACATTAGGCTTTTCTACCCCGACCTTCATGAATGATGTTTCTTCTAGTATTCCATATACATGTGATGAGGCTACTGATTTAGATATTGTGCAGTTATCCTGTGAAGAGCATGACTTAGGTAATGTTGAATCTTCTGTTGACACTAATGATCCTATGCATGAAAATATAGTTGATGTGTCTGATTCCATTCCTAAGCCACAATATATTGCTTCTTTTGATGTTAATTTGGATATTTCGGATAACCATGATTCTGAATTTGGACTTGTGAAATTGTTTTGTGATGATGGGCATGCTACACAACTTTATTATGACTTAGAAAATACTGATGTGACTGATAATATTGGTACTTTTGATCTCATGCATGTGAGAAACTTAGATGTCACCTTCTTGCCTAAGTCACAGATTGAGATTAGTCCACCCAACCTAGATATGGTTTGTAACAAAAAATTTAAACCACCTATTCTGAGAATTCCTAATCTAGGATTGGAACTGTGTGCCTCTCAAGTCCTCTTGGACTATTTTGCATCTAAATACAATACTTTTAAGGAGCCACAGTTGGAATATGCATGTGTGCCCGTCCCTAACAAAGTCCAGTTCGAGTTAGACCTTGTGCATGATGAACCCCCAAAACCGCGAGATTTTGTATCCAATAGTATATCCAGTGTAAAATCCAGGTTTAGGGGTGATTCATTTGGTTTTTCACTCTCGCTCTCATTTCAGTCCAACTATAGTTGTTTGAAACTGTCTATGTTTCAACACTTTGTCTTTTGGGTTGATCCTCAACTCTTTAGACTGTATGTATATAGTGAATTGTTTGTATATAATCTGGTAGGTAATGTTTAGTGGAATCATATGTTTCTTGTATATATTGTGCTAACCCAATGTGAATTCAGTTGAGTTACTGTTGGGTTTTGCCTTGAATAATGGAGTTCAAAACTTGCTTTCGCCAATATCCGGTAATCTCTTTCCTTTTTCTACACTTAGCATCGTTCTCATGGTATGTGTTATAATCATGTTTATCTTTAGAAACATTGAGGACAATGTTTAGTTTACGTTTGGGGGTGAAAAGTAGATACTTTGATACCATGCTATAATTGAAAACTGAACTCTTTCTTTAGAAAAAAAAAAAAAAAAACGATGTATATATTCAGAAAAAAATCAAAAAAAAAATCAAGTATTTATCAATTCCATCCTCTCTTGTTCCAAAAATAAAAGAGAGTAGTCAATGTAAATAAGAGTCATGTAAAGAGTCATCTTTTGTGTTTTTGTGTTATAAGCAAGGAAGGGTGTATGCCATTGATGTACAACGCGAGTAATTGTGAAATACCTTCAACTCATTCACAATTCTCGTAAAGTCCGGACAGCTAGCTAGATTTCGACCTCGGTTCTTAGCCTGAGAAACTATCTCTTGGTGATTAGTAGTCATAACATCCGATCTTTCTTTACACATGTGTAGATACACTTTACACTCTTATCACATGTCTTTATTTGTTATCAGTGCTAGGATTGTGCCTTTGATAGCTAGATTGACATCTCCATTTTGCTGTGAGCTTCTACTGTCGTTCACATGTCACATTTCATGGAATCTGAGCTTATATTTTGTCCTAGAACTTTGTAGGTACGTTCTAATCAAAACTTAACGAGACTTCAACTCGTCCACTAGGGACACTTAGTGGTTTAAAAGGCTTATTGCATTCGCTAAATGCAATCGAGAGACCAGCGACAGTGGTATAGATAGGATTTCCTTAGTTTTGTTTTACTTGAGGACAAGTAAAATTCAGGTTTGGGGGTATTTGACGAGTGCTAAAAAGTGCATATTTCTATATATTTTTCTTGGTATATAACTCATCTTTTGTGCATTAATTCTACATTTTATCCCATATTATGTATTTTCATTGTTTTCAAGAATAAATACTTTTATTAATTAATTTTGCATTTTTAGGTTGTAAATAAAGTTTGGATGAATTACGGAGCAAAAAGAGCAGAAAAGTGGTGGAAGCCAAGAGGAATCACACAAGGAAGCCGCGAAGAATGTTTTGCGCAAGACCAAAAGGCTAGAACTGGGCTTGAAGAGGAAGAATTGTTCTTAAAGAAGATATGGGCTTGGCATACCCAAGGCCCAAACCCCTCACCCAAACCCATTTCCAATATCCATACCCGCCTTCATCTTCAGCCGTCAGATTGGATCATCTCAGCATCCTACGGTCGCCTCATCGTCGTGCATCAAAATCTGAAGATCCTGCTTCACACTACAGCACCTAACTCTAATCTGCGTCGTTAATTTTGATGTATTATACATCCAACGGTCGCTACAAGCTCCCTTCTATCTCGCCGTCAGATTGATCTATCAATTCCACATCCAACAGCTGAGCTTCGCAAATCATCAAGCTTGCTATCCCCGCCACACACACAAGCACCTAATACCTATACCCATCAACCAAGCACTCCCCTCTTTCTTATCCATCGACTTCACCTCCCTCACCCCCGTCTGCAGAACCATTCCCCATCGCCTGCACCACCATCATCACCTCCACCACCTTTCTCAACCACTCCACAACCAAACCAACTACAACCCATCTCCTTTCCCATCATTTCCCTACCTCTCTACCTATCTATTTCATCAATCTCTCTTCTTTTCTTTCTCTGAAACCCTAGGAGAAAAAATTAATGAATTAGGTCGAGTTAGAAAAGCAATTGGAAGGCATGGAGAGGAGCAGGAGAATCAGAAGAAGAATGGGTCGACGCATGGAGTAGTTATCATTCCATCAAATTAGGTAAATCAGTAACCCTAATTTCTCTAATTTGGGGGAAAATTATTGTAACCCTAATTGAGTGCTTGTAACTATAAATAGATGTTGTAGGTGTGTGTAAAAGTTAACACAAACCCAAGCTCTTAATTTCTCTATTCAACTCAAATACAGAAAAACCCTAACCTGAAGGTGAATCGATGGCAGTAATTTCATTATCTCCTTTCTATGATATCTAATTCAAAATCAGTTCCAATTTCATACCCAGCTTCACCCTGATGATCTCAAACAAAAATCCCTGATTTCCCCGTTGATTTCTCTTTTCCTTTCTCCCAGTAGCGGTGACGCAATCACGGACAAGATGAGAAGGATAGATACACTAATGATGAGATAAATGATATCTCTCTGAATTCTAGGTGCAAGTAATGAGTGAAATTATTCAAGGCACCCACTTCTCAGATGTGGGCCACCTGAGGTCATATATGGCTTGTCGGTTTCAGGGAACCGACTTCCTATTCACTTCCTTGCTCAACTGTGGCTAGCTTCGCTCGCCTGTGAACTGATCTTTTTGCTCCTTTCCGCTCCAAATGAACGCTTTCTTCTTCGACGAATCTTCCACCAACAACAGCCATCTCTTACTTCTCAGATCCACTTCTTCTCTTCAATTTTAATTCATCACTAAAGTTGTCATGCTTTCCAGACAATGAATTTGCATCACTAAAACCGACATGCTTTTCAGACAGATATGAAGAAATAAAAGCAAATAATGAGAAATAATCTGCCTCCAACAGCAGTTGCACTTTTAAGCGACGTTTCTTCTTCTTTTGTTCCAAATGACTCCAAAGTACCTAAACACTCAAAAGCAAACATAAGATACATAATTTACAAGAAAACTAAGCAAAGAAAGCATAACCAATAGATAAATATTAAGGTGTTTTAGACACCTATCACTGGCATGGTTTTCCATTGGCACGGTGGTGCGGCTGGCATCGTTGGCATGCCTTGGTGCAGAGACGTGGCTGGCATGGTTTGCCATTGGCACGGTGGTGTGGCTGGCATGGTTGGCATGGTTTGCCATGGGCACGGTGGTGCGGCTGGCATTGTTGGCATGCCTTGGCACAGAGACGTGGCTGGCACGGTGAGAGAATTAGGGTTAGGCATATACAAAGGTGATGTCAGTTAATACTGAAGAGTTATGCCGTGGAACATGACACATGTATAAAAAAAGGTACACTGGTAATTCTTACGCAAGCACGCTGATTGATTCAATAAATGCGCTATTGGTCATAGTGATATCATGTCAGATATATGGTTTTACGATTTTAACCCTAAGCTAAAAACCACCATCAACATTAAGTCCCTTGCTTAGCTCGGAACATGAGCATTGTTGCGAGGTAAGCATAAGATGGTGACAGACAAGGACAAAATCGAAGCAGCGGGTCATGAAAGGTGGCTAGGAAAATTCGTCTAACCTTTTCGAGAGTGTTCTGAGAATTCGTGATCCTTGTGTTGGCGGCCTTGCATGAATTCTACTTGTGTCATTTACTGGTTAGACCGTGAAGTAGTAGATGCGATTGCTGGTTGAAATGCAGGATGTCGACTCGGTTTGGTCACGTGTCACCTTGGAATAGGAGCCGCAGGTATTGCGTGGCTCGGAATGGAGCCGCTAGCGATCGGCTTGGTGAGGCGTTGAAATAGGTTTGGAGAAACTTGGCTCGGGGCAAATTGGACGCGGCTTGGCTTGGGCGTGACTCGGCTCGGGCGCGGCTTGGCTTGATGCGGCTTGGCACGGGCGCAACTCGGATCGGGTGCGGCTTGGCGTGACGCGGATCGGTGCGTCGCTAGCTCGGCTTGGTGCGGCGCTGGCATGGTGTGGAGTGGGCTGCTTGATACGGTGTTGTCTTGTCTTTGCGGGCCAAACTGCCTCTTGACTCAAATAGGAAGTCCTTTCCCTATTGAAACTCCAAAGTGTCGCGCCTATAAATGGGATCGGTCTCTCCCTTTTGTCTCACACCTTTGTTCTTACGCCCTGGCCATGCGGTAGAAAATAAAGTGAGCGAGTGTATTCCAGGTATGTCTTCCAGCGTTTCTTTTTCAAGTTGTTTTTCTTATTTTCTGGTGTTGATGCAAACCCTAGCCATAGGCATGCCTTCCATAAATCCGTAGAAAATATTGTTCCTCCGTACCGGTGCAAACCCTAGCCCTAGGTAGGCTCCTTATGAACTTGTAGAAATCTTTAGCGTGAACATCGCGGTAGCGTCGAGCACCTCAATTATTATGCAATAGTAGGTATGCATGGGTAAATGACTTCCATCAATCCCTTTTTCCATGAAAACCTTAGTTGTTTAGGGTTTCCTTTTTCGTGGCGTGGCCGTGTGCCGAGTTTCTGCGGAAACCTTAGTGGACTCTTCGTTGTTGACAAAATAGCTCTCGTACACTTTGTAGTAGCTTCTTTTCTTTTGCTTTTGGCGTAGTTAATTTGTTACCGGAAGCAACGTAAAAAAAATTCTATAGGATGTCGCCTGAGGAGAGCCCTGTTGTGCCAAAGGACGTTGGAAACCCTAAGCCAAACGTGGATGATGAATTCTTCACGATATTTTCTGCCAGGAGATGTCATCCTAAGCATGTGCCGATTCTTCTGACCGGTCCGGAGAGTGATGGAGGGGCTTGGTCGGTCCCGTCAGGGGACGTTATACGGTTTTGCCTTCATAGGAAAGAGTATCACGCCTCTCATGTTGACTTTAAAATCTCCATGAGTCCTTTGCATTCCTTTGACAAGTGGATGCAATTCATGATAAGTCAAGACTGTGTAAGAGCTAGCTTGACCAAGGAGCAAATCATTGAAGCTGTTGCGGATTCTGCAACACTTCAAATCAGGAAAGATATCCCAGGTTTCGTTGCTTTTATTTCCAGATGGTGTCCAGACACTCACACGGCCATATGCAGGTGGGGTGAAATGACTATCTCCTTAGAAAGCGTGGTCGTTTTGTTGAATCTTCCCATAACAGGAAACCTCAACATCAAGTTATCGGAAGATGAAGAAGGAATGCACGCTTCCCTGGTAGCGAAGTCGAAAGGGTTCGTTCAGAAGGAAAACGAGACAAGGTGTTTATACAGCTGGTGGGTGTCTCAATGGTTCCCTAATGGGTTGGAACCGGATCAAAATAGTAGTATGCTTCATGTCGCGGCATTTTTGGCCCTTTGGTTATCCCGGGATATTTTCGATGATGGCTCTGGTAAGAAGGAAATAAGGTCAGAGCTTGTCAAGTTCGCCATAAAATTAGCAAAAGGTGTCGTCCTCCCCATTGGTAGCTTGTTTCTCGGCTCTCTGTACACACACTTGGATCATCTGGTTGCGGACATGCGTGCTTCAAATGGCTACATGAAAGTGGACTCGTATGTTCATGTTGCTTTCCTCCAGTCATGGTTATGGGATCACTTCGAAAAATACGCTCCTAGACCGTTAGCTCCACTTCCCGCTTGTGGTGGTTCGAGGATACTTCGTTGGTCGAATAGGCGTCCAAGAGCAGGTTCAAAACTGGTTGATTTCCTTGACAGCTCGTACACGATCAACTTTCGTCCCTGAGCCCCGGTGTGTACATCCATAGTTCAGGTTAATACTTTTGCTTCTGCTACGAACATGTATTTGCTTTCTGACGAAAGGAATATGAGCGTTGGAGCGGTTGCATTCATGTGAAGTTGTATGCCTGGTGATATACCGTCTTTCTTTCGAGGCTCATGTCTGGCAATATATTATAATATTGATCGGGCGTCTCGGCTTACGGGTTTCGACCAGGGGTCCCTCTCGTACGTCAGCCGGTAGCCCAGGGGGACTCATTACCATCCGTCCTTGATGCTAGTGTTCTCATGTCGGGTAAAAGTCTCCCTTTCTTGCCTTCGGGAAGAAGTCCTTCGACTAGCTCCAAGTATAACGCATTCTGGCAGAGTGAGTTCCTCGTCATCCAGCAATTTGTGAAAACTGTAGCAGAGAATACCCGTGGTAAGCCTTCTCCTGCAATCCTGGCAAAGCATCCGTTGCTGAGGGATCTTTCTTTGACCAAACGAAAGTCGCCTAGCCCGAACGCGGATGGTTCCTAGAAAAAGGAGCGGAGACCTATGGACTGTGCAGGTGGTTTCCAGTCGGGCTCGTCAGCTCTCGTGACTTTCAGTTCCTTCAGCACACGGGTACGCATGGCTCCTTCTAAATTCAACTGATTCATACTAACTCGTAGTTTTTCTCTCCCCCTCTTTTTTTTTGCTAAACGCCTTTTGTTTCCGAACTTAGGGTCTTGACGATGCGAACCCATTTGCTAGGCTTTCGCATAGTCAGAAATCGGCGAATAAGTCCCCTGAAGATGAAGAAGAGTTTGAATAAGAAAAGTGTTCAGGACCCAATGGTGAAAACGTTTCTGTAGGCAATGATGAGTCTTCTTCTGCCGAGCCCGCAAATGAGTTGGTAAGTTTACGCGTTCTTCTCCTCTTTTTCCTCTTGTTTTTGGAACAAAACTAAATTGTAATGTTGCAGGGAGGGAGTGTTTCTGGAGACGTCCTTGAGGTGGAGACTCACCACAACGAAGGTCCAATCGTGGAAACTGCGCCCACAGGTGATTTGGAAATGGATATTGACAGCACTGAAACCCAGGTGGTGGAAAGTACTTTGGCGACCATCGGTGCAATCGTGGTCAGGAATCCTTTGCCAGTCACAGATTCGGTTGTAGGCGCCATTTTTGTGCCTCCATATTTGAGTCCTCACGAAGATCATGTGTTGATTGGAGGCTTCAGCGTGCCAGCTAAGCATGCAGAGTTGTATACCAGGATATGGAAAAAGTACGGACATATTGCCACGACCAAGAAGCTTACTAGACGATTTGCACTAGTCAAGCGCGTGGAAGAAGCTTTATCTTTGATTCATCATATGTGCAATGTGACTGGTCACACTGTTTCTAGAGATGTGATCACGAGCTGGAAGTTTCACTGGGATATGTGTGTAGACCTTGAATTTAATGTTTCCTGGTTCTGCAATGGATTTTCCGAGATTCAAAGACTGCAAGCTGAAACGGTTGATGATCCTTCCGCAGATTCAATTAATCATCAGGAGGTAGATGTTGCTAAGTTATCATAAGAGTTGGAGAAGCTATCTGAGGAGTTGAAACTGAAACAGGCGGCCCTTCAAGATATGCGGGACGTTTTCTCCAAGAAGAGCGAGCCGATGTTGAGTGATTTTCCTTGAGCGTGTTACTTTTCTGAAACTCCTTTCCTTAGTTTTTTTTTTTGAAAGGCAAAGAAACACCTAGTTTATGGTTCGGTTATTCTTTTTGGATTGATAGATGATTGCTTTTTATGAGAGTTTTTGGATTATTTTGGGATAATGGTCTTTTGATATGTTAAAGTCTGAATTGCAAGTGTAGGTAGCTAATCATCTAGGAAAACTGTGAAACAGTGAATGTTGCATGACGGGGAAAAATATGGGATGAATCTTGGGAATAACATGGTTTTTGGTTTCAACGTGGAAACCTATCGTAATTGGTTATGTATCCTGACCGGAATTACTTGTTTATTTTTTATCACATGCTTCAATAAAAAGGATCCCAAACTGCAAGTCCGTGTTTTATGGGCGGCGTCGAATTGCCTTGAGAAGTCCCCAGTTGTTCCTTATTGCGTGATTATTGATAACTGGGTCGCCGATCCTGAGCGGATTGTTTGCTTTTTCCACCTTGGGAGTCCCCAGTCAGCTCTTGTTGTATCGTGACTGGTAACTGTTATGACTGGTAACTGTCACGACTGGTAACTGGGTCGTTGATCCCTGAGCAGATCATTCGTTGCTACCGTTCCGAGATCTAAGTCAGACGATGAGATCGAGAGTTGAAAATTGATAGCGTAACCGAAATATCAATCCACCCGCTGTGGTCGCCAATTGTTTGAGAGTGAAAACAGTTTATGTTGGTTTCGGTAATTTCGTGTGTTGTGGGTGAGAAACGAGCTTAAACCCTAAACAATGTACTGCAAGGGAGTACTTTTTATTCGAGAGATCAATCTGTACAAATACGGCCTAAACCAAGAAATGGCCATTCCATACTTGCTTCGGTCACAAAGTGAAGGAGAAGGGTTGTTTTTGGGGAGGGAAGCGAATGGAGTGTTGAGACCAGAATAGTTGATTCTGGAAGACTAGTAGTTTGACTTGTATCAGAAAGTGAAAGCTAACAGATGGGAAAGCTAACAAGTGATTTCTGAGTGTTGTATGCTCCTGACCAAAACTTGTTGTTTTGTGGAAATAGGTAAGACCTATTTATACAAGTCATAACCCAAACGTACTCTGGTCTCGTAAGAAATAGAAATGGTTGAGTAAAGCGGAAGGAGGTGGTAACGGGTAACGTCTGGAATTGATGTTCCATAATGAAAGAAACGTTTCGCCATTATTCCTTGCATTTACTAACCGACTCATTCTTATGACACTTTCTTGTAACGGGCGTAGTGTACCCGCACGCTGTAAACCGCCAAATCAAAAACCTAATGAGCATCCCCCAGTTTGTGACATGTGTTGATGTCTCGAGTGTTTTTGTGGAAAACGTGTAGCATGTTGCTGTTGTTTGGCAAGTTGGGCTTGAGAGATTTGTCGGCTCGGTGGTGACCCTTGACGGTCGAGATTTTTCATCTTGAAAGGAAGGGTAGCCGTTGATTATTGCAACCCTTCGCTTTGTAGACAGCAGCATGAAAGAATGGCCGGCATGACTTTGACAGAGTTAGGCGTGGCCAAGCTAGGATTTTGGCGTGGTTTAGGAGCGACCTAAAGTTGGGTTTTGGCATAGTTTGGGCGCGACCAAAATTGGGTCTTGGCGTTGGGCCAAAGGTTGCTACGTGTTAGCTGGTGACTTTGGACGGCTAAGATCTGTGTCCCAGATGGTAGGATGGTCATTGATTTTTGCGGCCCTTCGTTTTGGTAGATAGTGGTACGAAGGAAAGGCTGACATGGTTTTGGCATAGAATAGGCGCGGCCAAAATGAGGGTTTTGGGAAAACCGTGGTGTTTGGCCTCAGGCCGCAAGTTTCCATGCGTTTGGTGGCGAACTTGGAGGGCTGAGATCTGCATCTCAGATGGAAGGGTGGCCGTTGATCATTTCCAACCTTCGTTTGGCATCCAGAGGCATAGTTTAAGGCCGGCATGGGTTTGGCGTAGAGTAGGCGCGGCCAAAATTAGGGTTTTGGGAAAACCGTGGTGTTTGGCCTCGGGCCGCAAGTTGTCATGTGTTTGGTGGCGAACTTGGAGGGTCGAGATCTGCATCTCAGATGGAAGGGTGGTCGTTGATCTTTGCAACCCTTCGTTTGGCAGCCATCGACATAGTTTAAATCCGACATGGCTTTGGCATAGAGTAGGCGCGGCCAAAATTAGGGTTTTGGGAAAACCATGGTGTTTGGCCTCGGGCCGCAAGTTGCTATGCGTTTGGTGGCGAACTTGGAGGGCCGAGATCTGCATCTCAGATGGAAGGGTGGTCGTTGATCGTTGCAACCCTTCGTATTGTACCCATCGGCATAGTTTAAGGCCGGCATGACTTTGGCACAGAGTAGGCGCGGCCAAAATTAGGGTTTGATGCAAACCGTGATGTTTGGCTTTGGGCCGCAAGTTGCCATGCGTTAGGTGGCGAACTTGTGTGGCTGAGATTTGCATCCCAGAAGGAAGGGAAGCCGTTGATTATTGCAACCCTTCGTTTTAGCGTGGAGATGTAGCTGGCACGGCATGCCATTGGCACATGTGGTGCGGCAGGCATGGTTGGCATGCCTTGGCGCGGAGACGTGGCTGGAATGGTTTTCCATTGGCACGGTGGTGCGACTTGCATGGTTGGCATGCCTTGGCGCGGAGACGTGGCTGACATGGTTTGCCATTGGCACGGTGGTGCGGCTGGCATGGTTGGCATGCCTTGGCGCAGAGACGTGGCTGGCATGGTTTGCAATTGGCATGGTGGTGCTGCTGGCATGGTTGGCATGCCTTGGCGCAGAGACGTGGCTGACATGGTTTTCCATTGGCACAGTGGTGCGGCTGGCATGTTTGGCATGCCTTGGCGCAGAGACGTGGCTGGCATGGTTTTCCATTGGCACGGTGGTGCGGCTGGCATGGTTGGCATGCCTTGGCGCAGAGACGTGGTTGGCACGGTTTTCCATTGGTACGGTGGGAGAATTAGGGTTAGGCATATACAGAGGTGATGTCAGTTAATACTGAAGGGTTATGTCGTGGAACATGACACATGTATAAACAAAAGGTACCCTGGTAATTCTTACGCAAGCACGCTGATTGATTCAATAAATGCGCTATTGATTATAGTGATGTCATGTCAGATATACGATTTTACGATTTTAATCCTAAGCTAAAAACCACCATCAACACTAGGAATATTACTAGGGCTGCACAACGGGTAGGGTGGGTAGGATATGACCTATTTCGCCACTCTACCCTCTGAATGGCGGGTAATAAATTTTTTACCCGCCACCCTACCCACCATTAAACGGGTAAGACCCTACCCGACCCAACAAATGACGGGTCGGGTAGGATAGGGTGGCGGGTATAAACGCTTTTTTTCCCATAAGTATCTACATAAGTACCCAACGGTACTGCCAATCTAAGTAAAAATGAACAAAAGCATCCTGGTAGGCACAAATCCATTTGTAGTCACAAGAAACAAATGTTCCGTTATTTTCAAAATCTGTAGGGGGTAAAGCAGAACCTAACTAACACAAAAATACAAAAAAAAATCTCCAAAGGTTTAAATCTCTTCGCAGGGGCTTGACGCTACGATGAATCCCAGCATAATTCCATGTTCTTCATGTAAACTTGGTCTTCATTCATCATCTACGACTATAGAAAAGCTTTAATTACCTCCGCTCTTTGTTGGTTAAGTCCTCCACTGGTTGCAATAAGCAGAGAGCCATTCGACTTGCGCTCACTTACAGCGCCTAAAAAAATGTGGAACAATAACAACCGATTCTTATTAAATATGCTCCGTCAGATGTATCACATGGTATTCCAACGAAATAGTTTCAATGATTATCATCTACTAATCAGTGTTTTGTCCATTATTGATTAAATTACTATGCAACAAGAAATAATTTCCAGCACCAAGTTCTACAGCAACAACTCCGTCAAAGTCAGATGAAGAGGACATACTATGCAACAAGAAATCAGCCAATACAAGTTCTGCTTTTCACACCTAAGAGGAGGAAATATGTGAGAGAACCAAGCATTAATCAACTACAAAGAATCAGTGTAACTCATGCATTACCTGCAGTCCAACACTTGGAATTGATGATGTGATACTATTTTGGATAGTCTTAATTAATAATATTCGACTGTTCTGCACACACTGTACTGTATAAGAAATTTGTTTTAAAGAAAAGATCAATACCATTCCAAGTAATTTGACAGTCGTGCACTAAAACTAGAGCTATAGCAATATGCCGATTCACTGTTTGGGGATCAGACAATGTAAGAGATACATATACATACGAAAATCCATGGAAAACCTTAAAAGGACTTATTGGTACGTCTAGCCGTCTAGGTAGAACAAGATCACCATCTTCATCAAAATTCATCATTTGACATGGCAATTTTCTTCAACATTTACAACAACACTTTGTATCTTCACCTCTGCATCAAATACTACATCATCAAATAAATTACAAAGTTAATTACTAGTAACACAATACAACACACTTTGCATACCATTGATACCAATAAATATCCCCAAGTACTTATTTTGCTAAGCTGCGAACAACACTACTTAAACCAATCAAACAAAGTAGTATAGCCATTGATAAAGAGTGGATTCAATAACTTGCAATTCAATTGAAACCCATTTTTGAGAACACCAAATAAATACATCCTAATTGACTACATTGCAATTCAAAGATGAATAATTTCCAATTCAATTGAAACCCACTTACTAGAATACTTCAAATAAACCATCCTAATTAAAAATGCACAATTTGCAATTCAATTGAAACCCAAATAATAGAAAACACCCCTAACAACAAATATGTATTTTCCCACTATAAGCCATCACTGATAGAAGTAGTTACCTGGAAGCTGGTGGTTTAACATGGAGAAGCATCATGAAGTACAATTCAACACCAACAACAGATTTATGACTTTTTTTTTCATATTGCTTGACCCAGTTGTTAATTGCTTTTCATTACCTTTAAGAAAAGAAGATCCAGAAAGCCATCCCTCAACATTTACAACAATAATTTGAAAAACTAAATTCCTTTGAGAATTTTCATCAATCAGTTAACATGAATGTTAAGTTTTCATAAAATCTCACTTATTTAGGAATTAGGGTTTGACTTCATAGCACAAAGAGTAAAATCATGAGAGCGACTTGATGATTCAGACTAGTTTGTCTTCCTTTTTATAAAATCAAACATGCAGAGGATGAAATCAATCAAAATCCTCACAAAATAATAAAACCTGAATTTACCTTTTGAAATTCCTCTTTAGACGGAGATGGAGCAAGAACAGTAGAAAGGGTTTCTTCAAAAGACCCAACTGAATGAGTTCTCCACTTCTAGATTTGGGGTTGAGTTTGATTTTGGAAGAAGGTTATTTTCTGTTCGAACTTAGATATGGTTTGGGGAGAAGAGTAAAGAAGAGAAAACAGATAAGGAAGAGCAAAAAACTTCATTTATTACGCCTAATATGTTTCGAAATAACGAAAAAATACAAAGAAGAAAACAACGCAAGGATAATTAAGTTATTTTGAAATTAACGGGTAGCCGGTAGGGTAGGTTAATTTCGAGCTTTACCCGCCACCCTACCCGTTTTGACGACGGGTAAAAAAAATTTCAACCGTTACCCTACCCATCAAACGGCGAGTAGGGTAGGATACGGGTATAACAGGGACGGGTAGGGTAGAAATGGCGGATATGGATAGGGTATGTGCACCCCTAAATATTACCTTGTTTAGGAATATTTATTTATCCAAGAATACTGCCTAAAAATCAGTATTCCTTCCTTAAATTATAATTCTATCCTCAATCCTTCTTGAGGATCACTAGTTCTCGGAGAGAGGAAGATACACATGTATCAACGTGAAACCCACAATTTCCATCCTTTGGGACGTCGTCGGTACCAATAACGAACTCTCGAATAATTTGAGGGAGTTGTACGCGATACTCTTCCAATACCGGTTTTACTACCTTCCTCGGACGACCTCTTTTCTTCACAACATCTCCTTGACTTTCTTGACTCTCAAGAAGTGGAGTTTTATTTGGATTCAAGTTTGAAATGGTTGGTGTAGTTTTTTCTTTGCTCGTCCTACCCCTTTTCTTTACAACACTTGCTTGACTCTCAAGAAGTGGAGTTTCATTTGGATTCAAGTTTGAAACGGTTGGTGTAGTTTTTTCTTTGCTCGGCCGACCCCTTTTCTTTACAACACTTGCTTAACTCTCAAGAGGTGGAGTTTCATTTGGATTCAAGTTTGAAACTGTTGGTGTAGTTGTTTCTTTCCTTGGATGACCTCTTTTCATTTTATCCGACTCATCTTTGTATTGCGCCTCGGTATAATCATGTCCGGATGGATCGCATTTTGTACTCAAACACTCTTTAATTTGTTCCATTTGTTCCGCCCTTGTTTTTGTAGGCGGTCTACCCTTTGGATCTTGTTTCCCTGGTTCTTGAAGTTCTTATATAAAAGGGTAAACAATCGGCATCAACTTGTGATTCATAGTTTGTTTGTCCAACCTATTCAACGTGCATGGGGTACTTATCGAGGATTGTTCTCCCAAGTTCCATGTCGCCAAACTCTTCACCGGGATCTTCTCTTGGAGCCGGTTTGAAAGATAGTTGCTTCCAATAAGGATCTATATCTTCAATCGGAATGGGAGTTTTATGCCTACCAAACATATGACGACATGAAAGTCCGATAGCCTTCATTATCCTACACTTACAAGGAGTTCGCGGGTCATTATACTTGTAGGATCAGAATTTCGCGACAACGATACGCTCGCGAAATTCTTAACAACGTATTACAAAAATGTCGCAGAGCACTTTAAGAAACGACACAATAGGTGATATTAGCTTAAACATAAGAAAAATGTAATAACTTTGCGAAGATTAGAAGATCTGCGAAATTAACATTTGTAAGCTTGCGAGATCATCGCAAGCCAGATCCGAAATTAGGGTAAATCTTAACTGTATATGAGCTGTCATCCACTAAGTAGCATCCTATATAAAGAGAAAGGTAGGAGAGAGAAAAGAAACTGGTATTATTATTATCTTCTTATTCTTCCCCAAAAAACCAGAGAGAGAGAGAGCTCCAAATACTCATTAATGGAGTCTCAATGTAATTCAATGATCATAGTGAAACCTAACCCCGTGGATGTAGATCAAATTGATCGAATCATGTAAATCTTGTGTCTTATTTTCTATTTTCATTATCTTTATCTTTATTTTCATATCAAATAAGTTTAGATCTAGAAATCATAGTCATGATAATACAAGGGGTGTGTTGTAGGATTTCCTGCAACTACATTTTGGCGCTAGAAACAGGGAGAGTAAAGGATTTATCCGCCTGCAACTTGTTAATTCAAAGAAAAAATCCAGAGATTTTCATGAAATTTGGTCGAGCAAGATCCAACAAAGTTAGTTGAAGTAGCAGAGAAATCTCGTTGTCTCAGCCAGCATATCCACTTGGTTAAAGAAACAGCAGCAGATAATCAAGACAATCTCCTCTCCTAAACCTCTCTATCTCTTCAATTTTGTTGTCAAAAATTCAGATCTGGATATTTACAAACAAATTTTTGGGAAAGAGTTTCATAAAATCTTTAATTGTTCTTCATCAAAAATTGATTTCATATTAAAAACAAGATTCAAAAGGATTTTTCAAAGCAGTCTTGATACAATCAAGCTACGTTTTACAAACCCATGTGGTTGATTTCAAAAACACTGTGTATCAGAAATTTATAGTTGATTTGGGGTTTTCCCAGTTACGAAGTTATAGGGACTATCAGTTATATATTATAACTCTCGACCTAAATTGCTAATTGAATAAACTTAGTTGATTGCAGCGAAGAAGGATAGTCTACGAAGACAATCCCAAATAGAACCTTTATGAAGCAAAGCAAGTATGCAAATTTGATGATGATGTTTGGATGAAGATCATATTCCAGCTGAATTTACAACAAAGACCAATTCGAGGGTTCAGGCGAAGTGATATCAAGTTTACAACGTGCGAAAATTGCTTCAGCAAAGATAAGTAGAGCAGGAGTAGATTAACTTGCACCAAAACAACCATATCACTAGCGAAACATCAGGAGAAACACAACTTGGTCAAGTAGTAGACAAAGTTCACCGTCAGCTCATTAAAGATTAATTGGCAAGAAGAGGATTATTTTCAAAGAAATAAACTTGCGAAATAAGCACACGGAACAGCTTATCTCGCAAAGAGGGACAACTTATAAAAGGAGTCAGCCAAATGAGCTATGCGAATTTCACAAAATAAAATGCAGTAGATTTCTACCATGAATAATCACGCAAAACAAGATGCAATAGATGCTCTTATTTTATCATCACATAGACTTCTACCATGAACAGATAAGGGAGGAAGAGTTTCAGCAAAGAAAGTTCATCAAGGAAGCACGGGAAGTTAAGGGAGAGAAACAAAAGAGTAAACAACTAATGGAGAAATATCACCCACACATGAGAAGAAAAGAAAGACGAAGACAAAATTTATACAAAGATCGATTAAATAAAAATAAGCTAGGCGAATTGTACCTTCCAATCACAACCAGAAACTCGCACAGATGGTTTGAGTTGGAGAAAGGAAGCAACAAGTCACGAGTTCGAGTCCCTTCATCAAGATTATTTTTCGCACATTTTTGAAATCATAAAGGCAAAGAAGTACAATATAGTTACAGCATTGTGTGTTTCTTTCGCAAGCAACAAGTAGCGCAGATGGTCAGAGAAGGAGTACGCAAACTAGAGGGCATGGGTTCGATTCTCCCTGTGACCAAATAATTTTTGCTTCGTACATATTCATTTCGCAGAGTTGGTATTTGATTACTTCTCAAGAGAGGCTTAGCACAGTTAGTATGGTGCGAGAAAATCCAAGACGCATGACAAGGGTTCAAGTCTCACTTCTCACACTTCTTTTTGCTGCGCGAAATTCATACATTCCAAAGCATTTATTCACTTCTTTGACAACAACAGCGACTCACATGAAAGATAAGTACCACTTCCTTGCACATTTTACTTTATATTAAGAACGAATAAAAATATTTTTGATTTGATTTACAAAAAACCATTCAATCGCACGATTACAAAGATTTCAAAATTACAAAAAACCGAGAAAATCCAATTTATATAATTGTCTAGGATATTTCTTTTACAGAAAATAAAAGATTTTTGATTTGATTTACAAAACGCGATAAAATCGCAGAATTACAAAGATTTCACAACTACAAAGATTTCAGAGTTACCATGTATTAGAATTTCTCCTGAATATTTATTTTGATTCAAATGATATGATATTATGAGAATGAAAGAATGAATGAAAGAGATGACAGAAATGAAAAGATGAATGAGAGAATAAAGAAACGCGAACATTTCGCAGAAACAAAGAGACGCGAAAATTTCGCAGAAACAAAAAGAGAAAGGGGCGAACCTTTATGGCGTACACCCTAGTTCGCGAATACAATTTCGCAAGAGGCAAATGTAAGACCTAAAGTAGGTCATATAAGGGGGTACCTGTTGCATGGCTCAGGTAAAGGTTACACCGCCTCCGGAACCTGAGTCATGGAGATTTGGGGTCAATAAAGCCCATCTGGGAGAGGCACCTTAGATTCTCAGCTTAAGCTTATGACTTAGGTTGGGCGACTAAGGTAATAAGGACTCTCCCAAGGAGTGCAGTATCTGATCAAGGCGCCGAGGTACACGGTTGAGTCAAGAGTTCCAGGGGCGTCTGGAGCGTACCTTGCCATTTTTGACAAGTCTTGGCTTATACTGCACTCGGCCCGAAGAAAACCCCACTTAGGGTGCAGTCTCGTAACCATAAGCCCTATAGGTAAAAGGGATAAGAGGCTGCGAAAACAACTGGTTTTTGTTAAGACCGGATGGGAGGAGCTAACCTTGTATGGTAGAAGTACGCCTCCTTGAAGGGGCAACCAGGGGGGAGATAAGGGCGGCACCCTCCATTAGGGAGCTGATAAGTGTCTTAAGACGCAAATGTCATGAGGCTTTTTACTCGCAAGGGTATTAAGACTTGTCATATTTGTGCGATAATCCTGAAGAGGCAATAATACTAGAGAAAAAGATAAGACGAGATCAATAGGTCATTACATGAAAGTGTGAAGACGTCCTGCAATTTCGTCGCAAGACGGCAATGTCATGGGGCTTTATTTTCGCAAGAATATTTAGGCCTGTCATATTGTCGCAACAATCCTGAAGAGGCAATAATACAAAAGAAAAAGTTAAGGCAAGATCAATGGGTTTTTGCATGAAAGTGCAAAGACGTCCTGCGATTTTGTCGCAATGACAAGAGGTGGAAAAATAAGACCTTTAACTAGGAAGGCAAAATAAGACCACATAAGAAAATGAGTAAGCAAGTAAGCTTGCGAGAATGATTATATGTAAGCAAATAAGCTTGCGAATATGTATATGGAAATGAAACTAAGGCAGTGAAAATGCCGCAGACTTGATACTATGATCATACTGTTATGAGATACTAATAGTGCAGGAAAAAGGAAAGATGAAACACAAGTAAGAACTTGTGAGGAACAATAACTACACGAATAGGAATGCGTACACTAAAGAAAAATCCAGAGAAATGGAGAATGGAGGCAATTTAAAGCTACATCAATTTTAGCGTGCAAAATGAGCTAAGTAACACAAACATTAGCTATACATTGCAATAGATAAGCATTCTCATCATACAAGCATCATACTCGCATCATAAAAGCATTGCATAAGCATTTCATAGCATAAACATCGCATACACATTTCATAACATAATCATCACATAAGCTTTATATTCGCACAAGTACTTTACAAAACTGTACGGAATAATATTGCAGAATTTTGCAATAATATCGCAGAATTTAGCAGAATTATTCAGGATTACTCAGAATTTCACAGGATTATTCAGAATTTCGCAAGATTATTCAGAATTTCGTAGAATGTGATTATTTCGAATGATATGATTATCTCGCTCAATTATTTCGCACAATTATAAGCAACTTGAAGAGATTATACTATCGCATGAGCACAAAACATGAGACAGAGGCAAGATAAGAATGAAGAAACAATTCGCACATTCAACATTTTCTCAAGGATTCTACCCTCATAGATAAAGAACAGAGGCAACTTTGGATTACCAAGAAAACATTTTATGTTATTTATTTTCTCGGCAAGAATTACCAAAAATGGAGTAATAATTTCGCATGAATAGAGGCAATACTTATTATTCTCATTCAAGGATGAATACTTCTTATATATTTCGAGGATTAAGTACTTCTTATACTTCTCAAAGGATACTTCATACTTCATATTTCTTATATATTTCAAGGATTGAGTACTTCTTATACTTCTTCAAGGATACTTCATACTTCGCATACTTCAAGAGATGATACTTCTTATTTACTTCGCAACATTCCGGAACTTCACAAAAGAATAGAGGAAAGTACGTACTTTTCAAGTCCAGTATTCTTTCGCTCGTTCCTTCATCAACAAAGATCAAAGATTACTCCAACAACACGTATCTCGCTCCAACAATTACAACAACGGATGTTTTCCTGAAGATCGCTCTTCAAGCAATATTCAAGAAAAAAGAGGCAAGATGTAGGATCAGAATTCCGCGACAACAATACGCTCGCGAAATTCTTAACAACGCATTACAAAAATGTCGCAGAGCACTTTGAGAAACGACACAATAGGTGATATTAGCTTAAACATAAGAAAAATGTAATAACTTTGCGAAGATTAGAAGATCTGCGAAATTAACATTTGTAAGCTTGCGATATCATCGCAAGCCAGATCCGAAATTAGGGGAAATCTTAATTGTATATGAGTTGTCATCCACTGGGTAACATCTTATATAAAGAGAAAGGTAGGAGAGAGAAAAGAAACTGGTATTATTATTATTATCTTCTTATTCTTCCCCAAAAAACCAGAGAGAGAGAAAGCTCCAAATACTCATTAATGGAGTCTCAATGTAATTCATATGTAATTCAATGATCATAGTGAAACCTAACCCTGTGGATGTAGATCAAATTGATCGAACCACGTAAATCTTGTGTCTTATTTTATATTTTCATTATCTTTATCTTTATTTTCATATCAAATAAGTTTAGATCTAGAAATCATAGTCATGATAATACAAGGGGTATGTTGTAGGATTTCCTGCAACTACAATACTTTTGATACAACTTGATATGTTTCATCATGAAACGTATTGCCCAATGAGAGACGTTTTTATGTATACCAACAAGCAACCAATCATCCTCCTTAAACTCCTTCAACTTCCGGAACCTACTTTCTTCGAATTGCTTTCTTATCTTGTCGATATCATTATTAGTGTACTCATGGATAGCATGTTGCACCGTGACAATCCCATTTTGACTCGTGAAAAGTAGACCTTTTAGTCTCCCATGAGCTTGCTCTACCATACTTGTGGACTCAAGTTTGAAATGTTTATAGTTGTAAGTAAAAGCATACACAAACCTCTCTTTGTGTGGCGTCAACCATTGTCTCTTGCAATATTCCACTACTTTGGGGTAATTAGTGCCCCAATCATCCTCGAACTCCTTCAAGTTTATCTCATATCTTGCCACACTCATCGACCAAACCAACTTATCCCATCTTTCATTAATAACCCAAACTTGATTTCACCTTCTTTCCATTCTTCGTCTTCTTTCTTATTCTCTTCCCCTCTCTCCTCTTTAGTTAGTTTACTAAGACGTTCATCTTCCTCCTTTTCACGTTTAGTACCTTTCTTTGCCTTTGGATTTTGGATATGACTCCTACAATTCTTTCTAAAATTGCATTGTATATTCCAAGTGCAAAGCAAATTTTGTGCATTGGGAAAAACTATCCTCAGAGGCGTTCATTATTGCTTGCTCGTTGTCGGTCACTACAATCCCGGGAGTCTCGTCTTCGTGGTAGAGAAGCTTCAAAGTTTCTAATTCCCAAATATAGCTATCATCCTTCTCACGATCCATAAAATACCATGCCACCATGAACGATTGCTTATCCGAGGTTTTTCCTACAATGTTCAACAAAGGCATGTTGTACCTATTCTTCTTATAAGTACAATCCATGAACAAAACTTGGTAAAAGCACCGGCCCAATTGAATCATATCAGGATGCGCAAGAAAAATACGATCCACCTTCCCCTCCGATGGCTCATGGTGTCTCTGTCATGATCCTGCAGTTAGCCTTTAATTAGCTTGTAATTGCTTTACTTTCACTTGGGTGTAACTTTAAGAAAGATAGGGTGGAATTAGTGTTAGGATATTTACTTGAGTTTTGTGTTAGACTGAGATGTAATAATAGCTGTTGGATGTAGTTATTAGGGATTGGTCCTTATAAGACCAATGATTGTACTCAGGTGAAACTTAGTTAATGAAAAACTTATTTGCTTTCAATTAAAAGTTAGGCTCTGAATCCTCAGAGAGAAGGCAGCTTGCTGCTACTATCTTCAAATTCATCTTGTAGTTGTATCTTGATACTCTACAATTGGTATCAGCCTCTATCTTGGAACCTGTTATTATGGCTAACAAGGAAAAACTGCAAGAAATCACCACCAACATTAATCAAAATTCTGAATCTATCATCGAAATCAAGGAGGAAATGGGTTCTATCAAAGACGACATTAGCTCCTTGAGGACTTCTGTTGACAATTTGGATTCTAGACTTCTTTCTATCTTCGATCTACTTTCAAATATTCAACAACATGGTTCAAATCGCCATCCAGATCCACAAACATCTGGTGCTCCTCCACCTCCTCAGAGCGGTCCATTCGACGACATCCGTCAACTTATCAAGAGTATTCCCTGCTCATGGTAAATTCACTCGTACCCCGAAGGTAGATTTCCCTAGATTCAATGGTAGAAACCCTCGTGGTTGGGTTCTTAAATGTGAAAGATATTTTCACCTTCATAACTTACCTGAAGAAGAACGTGTTGATATGGCTGCATGAAACTTCGATTCTCAGGTTGATCCATGGTATCTCAACTACCAACAAGGTAAACAATCGATTACTTGGGCTACTTTTGTTCAGTATTTATATGCTTGTTTTGAAGATGTTGCTCATGATAACTATGTGGGAAGTTTTAATAAATTGTCTCAATCAACCACAATAGAGGACTATTATGATAAATGGGAACACTATAAGAGTTATATGGTAGCTAAAAATCCATCTCTTCCTGAGATTTTTTATACCCTGAGTTTCATTAGTGGGTTGAAGGAGGAAATACATACTGTTGTTCAAATATTTAAACCAGATGGTACTTCCACAGCTTTTTATCTAGCTAGATTACAGCAAGCTTCACTACATCAGCAACCTAGACCAGTTAAATCATTCTCTAGGCCATTTGCACCTACACCATTATCTGTTTCACACCCACCCTCTACCATCAAACCATTTTTCTCTTTTCCATCTACATTCTCAAAGGGAAATGGTTCTTCACTACCACCTATTGTAACACACCCACTCACCCCAACAAAACATTCACCTGATGCCACTCTTCCCCCTGTGAAACGATTAACCCATGCTCAAATGCAAGTTCGCAAGGACAAGGGGTTGTGCTACAATTGTGACGAATTCTATAGACAAGGTCATAAATGCAAAACTCAACAGTTGTTCATGTTGATTGCTGATGATGAACAAGATGAGCAAGGAGCCTTTACCACTGATGAAGTTAGTGATGCATCTCATTCGGGTAGCGAATCCCCAATCGAAATCTCCTTACATGCCTTAACATGAAACATTGCTCATGATACAATCAGGATATCTGGTCATATTAACAAGCATCATGTGACTGTTCTTATTGATACAAGCAGTACACATAGTTTTATTGATGCTACATTGACTTCGAAATTGGGTTTACATGCATCTCTTACTGTTACAGTTGCTAATAATGATAACACAATAAGTCAAGGTATCTGCCACAACCTCACTTGGGAGATGCAAGGCTACCACTTCTCGGCAAACTTGCGGGCGTTACCTCTAGGTGGATGTGACATCGTCTTGGGAGCTGACTGGCTTCGCCAACTTGGTGATGTTCTTTTCAACTTTTCTCACCTGCGAATTTCTTTTCTTCATCAGGGCAGTAATATCACTCTGCAGGGTAATCATTCTAAACCTTCTCTTAGCTTAATTAGTGGTTCTTCTTTCGTAAAATTCCTTAAGAATAACACACCCACAATTATTGGCCAATTTTTTTCTATATCATCCACTCCCATCACACCACCCACACCTGCATTTTCTACACTTTTGGATACTTTTGCTGATGTTTTCGTAGAGCCAACTGGCCTTCCTCCATCTCGATCACTTGATCATAAAATACCTCTCAAAACTGGCTCAAACCCTACTTCCCAACGGCCTTATAAGTGACCGTACATACATAAGTCTGTCGTTGAATCATTGGTTTCTGAAATGTTATCCACTGGTGTCATCCAAAAGAGCCATAGCCCATTTGCTGCTCCTATCCTCTTAGTCAAAAAGAAGGATGGCACTTGGCGTTTTTGTGTAGATTATCCAAACTGAATTACATTACGGTTAAGGATAAATTTCCTATACCACTTATTGAAGAACTACTAGATGAGTTGAATGGGTCTGTAGTATTTTCCAAGATTGATCTACATTCAGGTTATTATCAAATCAGACTTTATGCACCTGACATGCACTCACCACGGCTATTACGAGTTCAGGGTTATGCCATTTGGGCTTACTAATGCCCCTGCAACTTTCCAGGCCCTCATGAATAAGTTATTTCAGTCGTATCTTCGCAAATTTGAACTTATGTTTTTCGATGATATTTTGATTTACAGTCCTTCTATGGAATCCCATCTGGAGCATCTCCAACTCACATTATCTTTACCAAGGAAGCATTATTTATTCGCCAAGATGTCCAAATGTGCTTTTGCTCAGCCACAATTAGAGTACCTTGGTCATATTATATCTGCAAGTGGTGTTGCTGCTGACCCTGAAAAGATTGCAGCCATGGTCAATTGGCCAAAACCTTAAACACTTAAGCAACTCAGAGGGTTCTTGGGACTTACGGGTTACTACAGGGAATTCATTAAACACTACGACACTATTTGTAGACCACTTACTGATATGCTAAAGAAGGACTCTTTTTCTTGGTCTGATGATGCCACTCAAGCCTTCTCTGCCCTCAAGCAAGCCATGGCTTCTGCGCTAGTCTTAGCACTGCCAGATTTTTCTCATCCCTTTACACTTGAAACTGATGCATGCTCAAGAAGGGTTGGAGCTGTACTTATGCATAATAATAGGCCAATTGCTTTTCTCAGCAAGCCATTGGGTCCTAAAGCACTAGCTCTGTCTACATATGAGAAAGAATTTTTAGCCATTGTCATGGCTGTGCAAAAGTGGAAGCATTACTTAGGAAGTCAACAATTCGTAATCCATACGGACCACCAAATTTTAAAGTACTTGATGGACCAAAACTTGTCTACTGCATTACAACAAAAATGACTTGTCAAACTCATGGGTTTCTATTATGTCATCAAGTAGAAGAAAGGAATGGAAAACAAAGCAGCTGATGCCCTGTCCAGACTCCCTACAACTACTTGCTCTACATTATCCTTATCTCAACCACAATGGATGCAGGACATTCACTCTAGTTATGAGTATGACTCTACATCACAACAGCTTATTACTCAGTTACTAGTCACCCCAACTCAGGGGCATTACTCTTATTCACAGGGCATCTTAAAATTCAAAGGCAGGCTCGATATTGGTTCAAGTATTGCTCTTAGATCATCTATTCTCCATTCCTTGCATGCTTCTTCTATAGGAGGCCATTCTGGCATTACTGGCACTTATCACAGAGCTAAAGCTTCATTTTTTTGGTCCAATATGAAGAGAGACATAATTCAATTTGTCACCACTTGTGATGTCTGCCAATGTCATAAAGATGAAAATACACTTCCAGGAGGGATATTGCAACCTCTCCCTATACCTGACTCTGCATGGCAACACATATCACTTGATTTTACTGAAGGACTACCGTTGTCATACAAAAAGAATATTATTTTGGTGGTTGTAGACAGGTTGACTAAATATAGTAATTTCATTCCTCTTGGCCACCCATTCACTGCTGCTACAGTTGCAAGGGAATTTCTTTCTCAAGTATTCAAGCTCCATGGTATTCCTAGCTCTATAGTCAGTGATAGAGACAAGATTTTCATTAGTCAATTCTGGCAGGCTCTGTTCAAGTCTCTAGGCACCACCCTGAAGCTCAGTACTGCATACCATCCTCAAACTGATGGTCAGACTGAAAGAACTAATGTTTGTGTTGAGAAATATCTGAGATGTATGACAAGCTCCCATCCCAAGCAATGGGTCCAATGGTTAGCCTTAGCTGAATGGTGGTTTAACACCAACTACCACACAAGCTTAAAGATGTCCCCTTTCCAAGCATTATATGGTTATGCTCTACCTCATTTGATTTTTCCTATTCCCACAGCTACTTCTATTGCAACTGTAGAAAACTATTTGCAGGAAAGGGATCTTATGCTCCAGCTATTAAATGATGATCTCTCCAAAGCTCAACACAGAATGAAGTATTTTGCTGATCAAAAGAGATCTGATAGAGAATTTGCAGTGGGAGATATAATTTTCTTAAAGCTTCAACCATACAAACAGACTTCAGTTGTTGTAAGGAAGAACTTCAAGTTGTCTGCCAAGTATTTTGGTCCCTTTGAGGTTATCCAGAGAATTGGAGTTGTTGCTTACAAGCTTAAACTTCCTGTGGGATCTAGAATCCATCCAGTTTTTCATGTCTTTCAGTTAAAGAAGAAGCTTGGAGTACATGCTGCTTTATCACCCCAATTACCATTGGTAGATCATGCAGGACAGTTTGTGGTGGAACCTGTGGATGTTTTGGATACTAGAGTTACACTCAGAGGTACCTCCAAGGTTCAGCAGATTTTGGTACAATGGTGCAACTCAGCTCAGGAAGATGCTACTTCGGAGGATGCTGCTCACATCAAGGCTCAGTTCCCAGATTTTATCCTTGAGGACAAGGATGTTTAAATGGGAGGGGCAATGTCATGATCCTGCAGTTAGCCTTTACTTATCTTGTAATTGCTTTACTTTCACTTGGGTGTAACTTTAAGACAGATAGGGTGGAATTAGTGTTAGGATATTTCCTTGAGTTTTGTGTTAGACTGGGATGTAATAATAGTTGTTCGATGCAGTTATTAGGGATTGGTCCTTATAAGACCAATGATTGTACTCAGGTGAAACTCAGTTAATGAAAAACTTATTTGCTTTCAATTGAAAGTTAGACTCTGAATTCTCAGAGAGAAGGCAGCTTGCTGCTACTATCTTCAAATCCATCTTGTAGTTGTATCTTGATACTCTACAGTCTCAACGTGTAGTTGTATTTGTGTGCCAACCATTGTGATTCTTCCATTACCTTTCTTCCATCCCATTCAATTCTTTTGATAGTTGCCTTGGCAGCATAAATTGTAGACAATGAAGAAAGGTTATCCGGGTCGTCCCTCTTGAACTTACTAAGGAGCTTGCTTGGTTTAATTCCCTAACATGTTCTTACTTGTTCGAACTCGTGTGGTTTCAACTTGGCAACTTGGCAGTGCCCAACAAGACTTTTCGGATCTTTATGGTTATGCCAACTAATATCAACTCTACTCATTCTCCACATGTTATCGGTTTCTTTGTTCCTCCCAAAAATAATCTTGAATGGGCATCCACACTTCTTTGACTTCGTCTTGTACACCCTCGTCGTCTTCTTATCATACACATAACCCTTTCTCTTGTGACTTGCTTCCGGTGACCCATTACACTCGCATACCATTTCAAACCGCGTATCTTTTTGTTGGGTGTTTTTCACTAGAACGCACATCTTCTCTTTTGCTTTCTCAATAACCCATTTGACCCCAATGTGCTGAAGTATTAGGACCCCTAACACTGTGAGTTTGAGGCTGATCATCGGTACCAATGCAATCTACAGAACATCACAAGTTAGTTGATATGTACTACACTAGTCGGCAGGGTCGATATATAAAACAACACCGACTAAAGAAAATTCGACATGGTCTAAGACTAACACAGTGCCGACCAAACTATAGTCGGCAGGGTCGACATAGTCCCAACACTGCCGGCTTAAACATTTTCAAAACACATCTCCTGTGTTGCAAAAAAATCTTATAGTCGGCAGGGTTCAAATTTTCGACCTTGCCGACTAAACACTGCTCATGAAAAGTCGGAGCATTATGCAATGAAGACCACGCCGACGCTAACAGTCGGCATGATCGACAATCGTCGACCTTACCGATACTGGGCAACAAAAGTGAAAAAAAAAACCCAAAATCGATCATTTGCATGGAAAAATCACAATCTTCACCACGTAAGTTGTCTACCTGATTACTTGCAGCTCCATTCTCTTCTTCTTGGTCATTGGATTCTACGTTTGGCTCAAGACATTCATCACTTCCATACCCATCTTGAGTTTAAGGAACATAAAAGTGAGGATCATGCATATAATCCATTTGATCATGATTTAGTAGATCATCATACAAGTACTCATCTGTAGGAGGAAAGATAGAAGAATCCCCCACTTCAAAATCAGGATTAGAATCACTCATCTCACTCATATCACAAATTTCACAAAAACCCTAATTTTTTCCCCCAAAAACTTCTTCTACTACTTCACTCTATCTCTCACTCTCAATTATCTCCAAATCCACTCATATAAATCAACTAACTAATCTAACTAGTTTAACTAATCTAATCATTTCAATTAAATTAGTGTCAGACAATTTAGCCATTTAGAAAACATATGGTTAAGGGATGGTTTCTTTTACATCAGAATGACCTAGCTTTTATCTTATTAGGTATACCGCAATTAATCTGGGTATTCCCCAATCAAGCCAGACTGTTTTATAGATCGTACACCCTTGAGCAATATCCGTAAGTATCATGTAACAATCTTGTTTTTCCCACTCGTACTATGGCTTCAAATAGTTTTCCACATCTGTATCTTTTCCTGCTAATAACCTGTCTTCTTCTATTTACAACTGCTAATCCTGTATTAGGATTTTACAAATCCATTTTCAGTTTTGGGGACTCCCTCGCTGACACCGGAAATGTACTCTTCTCCAGCCCAGATGAATATGTCGGCAAATTACCTTACGGAGAGACCTATTTTCATCAAGCTACTGGTCGGTCCTCTGATGGCCGCCTAGTTATTGATTTCATTGGTATGTATCAGATCCATCGTGGTTTTCCAAAAATGGAATCTTCAAAAAGACCTCGGTGATAATTTGGCAACAGTTTCTTTTAGCAAACCATTGTCAAAAGTGTAATAACCCTCTTTTGTCTGTTCAGCCAAATCTGTAGGACTGCCATTACTCCCGCCGTATCTAGCAAGTAGCGGTAAGGATTTAAGACAGGAAGTGAATTTCGCTGTAGGGGGAGCTACAGCTTTGGATGCTTCTTTCTTCGAAGAAAGAAAGGTTTCAGTTCCTAAGAATGCCTCTCTTAAAGTTCAACTCAAATGGTTCAGAGAACTCTTACCTTCTCTTTGCAATCCATCTTCAAGTACGTTGGCTTTTTTTTTTTTTTTAACGAAACTACCCACTGGGTAGCAAATTTTATTAAATCAAGAAAAAAGAAGAAGGGGGACTAGGCCTTCAAGACAAAGAGAGGAAAAAACAAATGAGGATCTTCCGTCTCGCGAAAACTGGAGCTTTTCTACTTTGTTCAAAGACTAAATCCAAGTTTCCTTTCCAGGGAATTGAAGTACCAGTTGACTAATTGAATCTTTTCGAAATTTTTCTGTTTATGCGATTAGCTTATTTTTTGAATTGATTAGCTAGCTGTGCAAGTGTGTTCAAACTCATAGCGTTGGTATAACACCTGCAGTCATTTCTGTGTTGACTAGATAATCACTCCGTATTTATTTCATTATTATAGATGATTGCCATGAATTTCTGAAAACATCTCTAATTCTGATGGGAGAAATCGGTACAAACGATTATAATCATCCATTCTTCCAAGGAAGAAGTCTAGGAGAGACTCAAACTTTCATACCCGAAATCATCAAAGCCATTTCCTTCGCCATAAAGGTAATCAAAGGTATTGAAATGTGACCCCAAACTTATTGTGCGGCAATAAATTACTGTAATCATAGCGTTACTGTACCAATTACTGAGTACTTAGCATCGGATTAATGACTACAGGTCTTGATAAAGGAAGGTGCTGTAACATTCATGGTCCCCGGAAACTTACCAATTGGGTGTGCAGCACTGTATTTAACTGAATTCAGGAGCCCTGAAATAGCCGATTATGATGAGACTGGTTGTATCAAGTGGTTAAACGAGTTCTCCATGTACCACAACAAATTGCTTCAGAAAGAGTTGGATATTTTGAGGGAAATGCACCCACATACCAACATAATTTATGCTGATTACTACAGTGTTGTCATGAAGATTTACCAATCTCCTAAACCATTTGGTATATCTTCCTTCTCTTCCATCGATCTTAATTTAGGCTAACAGGCGTTCGTCCATTTTATAATTGCATCGTGTTTCTTGATTGTGTTGATCCACAAGTGCCAACTGATGAAGTTGACAATGTTGATCGGAGATGACAATTAAGACCAGCGTTTTACTTCCCATTAGATTGACGGTTTGCTGGTGTCCTTGTTTACCTAGAAATAAGTTCAAGTGCATCTTTGTGATTGTGGTCGATAGAAATTTCGGTTTTTCTGCAGGATTTGAGAGTGGGATTCTTAAAGCATGTTGCGGAGGTGAAGGTCCATACAACTGCAACAAATCTGTTCAGTGTGGAAGTGTTGGTGCAAGAGTTTATGGTGATCCATCAAAGTGTGTGAACTGGGATGGTTTTCATTTGACTGAAGCCGCAAACAAAATTATAGCCAATGCTTTGATACAAGAACATTACCGGTTCTTCTTCCCTGCCACCCGTATCATCAGTAACACTACATACATGTTGATCTGTTCATCCGTACTTGTACCATTGCCAATCCTGATCATGATTTATTATAACTTCTCCAAGTATTATTACATTGTATTCCCTGACAAGAAAGAGGAAGCCCGTGATGAGGAACTAACGCAATTCATGTAATTATGTTATATACTATTGTGGGAAATCAAATGCAGTAGTACTCTTCATATATCTGAATTAGTTTGTGGTGTCAATTACTTTGTTTTTTTTTTTGGACAATATGGTGTTAATAATTACTAATTATGTAATAGTGGCCATAGGTTGCTCTTCATATGTTTACCATTTTCAGGGCCATCACAGTAACCATACTGGAAGCCTGGAGCGGTTCAGCCAAGTCCACAAGCACAATGAGCAGCTTCTGAAAGAGTTGGATGGACTTCAAGAGGTGCACTGACTGCAATGCCCTTTACACAAAGGTGTAGCCTGATCACTCCAAATTTTAATGTAAGATTCGCTATCTATCTGGATTCTGGGCTCTGGCTAGACCAAGCAGCTAGCTAAGTAGCATTAGTAGCACACTCATTCATCTCCCGTAGTTTTAGATTCTTCTTTAGAAACCACACATGAATCCATCCACCTCAAAGCTGAGTGCACCTCCTTATTTTATGCAGAGACGTTGTAGTGACTAGTCGCAATCCGGCCTAATTTGATAGTCAAGACATCAGAGTGAGTGCCATCTAACTTAGTCTTGTTTCTACATTAAATGACTCCAGTTCAATTGTTCAGAAGCTGGCTTTAAGGTTCTTGTAATGTCTACTGTACTATCTGGCAGCATAGACTCTTTGTGTCCTCGTAAGGTTTAGTGTTTCGGGGATCTACCAAGAACTGTAGGCTTAACCAAGGCTATCTTGGTAATCGAGTGCGTGCACCTCCTGTCAGTTTCCTAGCCCCAGGTAATTAAACCCTGAGCCACATCTACCAAGAACTGTAGGCTTAACCCAAGGCTATCTTGGTAATCGAGTGCGTGCACCTCCTGTCAGTTTCCTAGCCCCAGGTAATTAAACCCTGAGCCACATCTTCGTCTATTTCAACGAACTGATCCTCCAATCTTTTGTTCCCTATTCGGTTGATCTTAAAAAGGTTCATTCATTTCTGCATATACAAGATTTGTGCAGCAGTACTACTACAATAATAATGGTCCAAAAGTGCCAATCCCAAAAATGGGTGCCACAATAAGAATTCTTCAAGAGGGAGGCAACTCTTGCGTCTCTTAACTTTTCTATCTGATTCTTAGAATGGTCTAAATATTGTAAAGCTAGATTGATAAGCATTGATGCAAGCACAGGAAAACAAAGATCAAACTTCAGGATAAAAAATTCCATCAAGTTAGATTAGGATACTTAAAACTCAGTAGTACTTCAAATTCATAGATGGAATACATATGCATAACAGACTGGGCATTCATCCACGTTCTCCAAAAACAAGACAAAAACAGTGCAAAAAAAAAGAAGCAGAACAATTCTACATGAAAAACTTTGTATGTACTCCCATGAACTTTGTAATGCAGAATAGCTACTGTTGGTGTTCATGATGTTGGTGCTCCAATTCAACGTCGCCAAGAACCTTGTGTTGCTCCAGTTCAGTTTCCGGATCAACAACCATCTCTTTAGCATTCTTGGCTATTTCAGCCAAGGTTTCTCCAGCAGCTCCCAGTAACTGGGCGGGTTGAACTTCTACTTCCTCCCCCGTTTCTTCAATACCCTCAACATGCTTCTCTGGTCCCTTGTCTTTATCCTCTGTTCCTCTCTGCATAAACAAAACAAAATCCCAAAAGTCCATCATTCCGCATTTTCTATCCAGATGTCGTTTTAAAGCCCGAAAAGTTGTAGCCAATTTCATAGTTTAGACTTCACTGGTTCAGCAGTGCACAATTCATGTTTGGGTTCCTTAATTTTGTTAGAAATGACCACCCCTATCCCATCCTCCATCTGCACCATCTGAATTGACTTATTAACATTAATTAAAACCGACGGAACGAGTGAGGGACACATAATAGACACCGGCCGGTTTGTAAAACCCCATCTCCGCACCAGGGACATGCTAAATGAAGACAATACGTAACAGTGTTCAAGACTTCTTTAATGCGACTGGGTTTCACTCAGAATCTCTATCTAAATTCTAGGCTACATTTACTTCCAAGAATAAGCAATTAAAGAATCAAATAAACTAAGATAATTCTTACCTCAACACCGGAGTATTTGTTGGTTTCTTCAAGTTTACTGCTTGCCTTCTCTGTGACGCCAGAAGGTTTGTTAGTTTCCTCGAGTTTCTTGCTGGTTTGCTCCATGGCACTTCTAGTGGTATCAGCAGCTGCTTGTTTAGCTTCAGATGATTTCTGACCAGCATAACCCAAACCCTTCTTACTTGCTTCTATGGTAACATCTTTAGCAGCAACAACTTTCTCACCAGCATAATTAACGGTCCTTTTGCTGACATCAAGGGCTGTATCTTTAATGTCCACAGCTTTCTCGCCAACATAATGAACCGCAGTACTACCAGTACTAACTGCCACATATTCAGCTTTCACCCCACTGTTAAATCCACAACAGCTTTACCAACACCTAAGCTCATTTCTTTCGCTTCTACTGCTTTCTCACTGCAACAGTTGCGGCTTTTTTAGTAACATCAACAGCTGCATCTTTAGATTCAACAGCTTTCTTTGCAGTGAAATCCTTTGCTTGTCCAGCTGTTTGTAGTGTATAATCTAATGCAGTTTTCCCCACGCCCAAAGTTGTATCTTTAGTTGCTGATAACCCTTTCGAAGCTTTTTCTGCTGTGTACCCTAATACTTGTGAACCTTTTTGAATGGTGGTATCTTTTGCTGCAACACTTTTATCAGCAACATATGTTGAAGCTGCTCCTAACCCACGAACGACACATTCTTTTACGTCATGTAGTGCTGCAGAACCAGCTTGTTTAGCTTTTTCATACCTCTCTTCTGCAGCTCTAATGGCCTCCATCGAATTCTGTTGCGCTTGTTGCCTGTATTGTCCAACTTCCTCTAGAGACTGAGGATTCTTCACATCCTCCTCATGATGAGACTCTTTCTTTGATGCCTTATCATACCTTTCCTCTGCAGCTCTAATGGCTTCCATGGAGTTCTGTTGTGCTTGTTGTCTATGTATTCCAATTTCCTCCAGTGATTGTGATTTCCTCACACCTTGATCATGAGGACCTTCCCCTTGTGTGGTAGTAGTTTTCTGGTTTTGTTGATTTTTGGTAGCGGAATCATCTTTGGGTTTTTTGATGTTGTTTTCTTTGGCTAATGTTTGAATCCTCGAATTGAGATTTAGCTTGAACATGTTCTTGATCAGTACCTGCTTTCTTCATAGTATCTCTCTCTTTTCCAGTATGAGGTTCTTTGATTTTCTCAGTATGAGATTCTTCATCACTGTGATGTAGGCTAGGTTGATTTGCTTTCTCAGCAAGAGATTCGAAATGGGTAGCAAGTTTTGCAACTCTAGGTTCTTCATGATGTTCTTGCTTGGTGCTAACTTCTGTTGTATCTTTCCTAGTAGCTTTCTCAGATGCCATTACTAAATTTTGGACGTTTTCTTATGCGTACAAGTATATGAGCAAGGTGTTTTAGGAATGGTAGCACAGAAATGCGTTTCTAAGAATCTTTGATGAAGCAGATGGTAATATTTGAGATGAGAATGAGAAGAGAAACTATGGATGGAGGGAGAACAAAAGAGAAATGGGTTATAAAGACGTAAGAGTTTGCTTAGTTGGGGGGTTTGTAAAATAAAAGAATGGACAAGTGTCGCAAAGTTTGTGCAACGTGTTTGTGTTTACGAAAGTAGAGAAGTGACTCAGCTAGTTCTAGCATTGATTAGTGGGTAAAGAATTCTTTATACATATCGACTAGACAACCTTATCTGCACTGCAGCGTTCCAGATTATGTAACAGCAATGCTGCGTACTTGGCACTCTAAAAACCAACAAATTGTTATTTTGGTTTCCAGAAATTGTTAAAGTTAACAGAGCAATACATTCTGATCTCAACAAAAATAACGCCAGAAGTATAAAATCTAGTAATATATCACTTTTAGGTGATCAATCGCTATTTAAGTGAGCGATTTAGGAGTTAAGAATTGTACCATACAAAGCCTATGATGTGCCATTCAGGAAGAGTTAAACATTAGTAGCCAAGTAGGTGACCAAGTAGCCCGAGTGAAAGACATGGCAAACTCTGGAGCCTTCTGGACGCTAAAGGTGGAACAAAGTATGATTGGTTAATCTAATTAAGAATTATGTGCGTTATAGAGATCAATCATTACGTGACATTACATTACCACAGACTCGAGGTTTCACCTGTGTCTTCCTCGAGGGTCTCTTCATCGGAAATGACATTTCTTTCTTCATCGAGTTTCAATCTTCCTTTGCACTGCTGATTCTTCGGCTCAGCAGGAAAGTACTTTATGCCGACGAGATCACCAACTTGGCTGATAACCTCAAGCGCTGTTAACAGGTCCTCCCTGGTGTGAGAAGCAGATATGCAGATCCGTACCCTGGCCAACATCAATTGTTTTATTGCTGGGTAACCAACTGCGACAACATCAACTTTCCTCTTAAAGCACTCTCGAGAAAAGGCAGATATTTTTGCTGGATTGTAAACCATTATGGACATTGCCGGAGAGTCATTATCTCCTATAACCTGAAATCCCATCTTCTGCAACTCAGTTCTGAAGAAGTTGCTGTTCTCACGAATTCGTGCAAGTTTCTGAGCCCCTCTACTAGAACCATCGTCCCCAAGAATAACCTTTATGGAAGATAAGATTTGCTGTGCAGCAGGTGGTGAAATTGCGGTTGCATAAAGATGAGCAGGGCAGGTTAACTTTAGATACTCAATAACCTCCTTGGAGGCTGCAATGTAACCACCGCATGATCCAAATGATTTTGAGAAAGTCCCCATCATTATATCCACATCAGCAGTATCCACTCGTAGAAACTCACAAACTCCTCTGCCGGATTTCCCTATTGCCCCGATATTGTGGGCCTCATCCAAATAAGTATATGCCTTATATTTCTTGCAGACTGCTATAATCTCAGGAAGTCTGCAAAGATCCCCTTCCATACTCTATATTCCCTCTACAACCACAATTATCTTTTTCCAAGGTCTATGTGTCAGCAGCTGGCCATCCGCATTTCCTTCTCCCTCAGCAATTGCTTCTCTCAAAACTTTTTCCAAATGGGATGGTGAATTATGTTGGAAAGCTCGACCTGAAGGAGTCACTAATTATCAACCCACCCTTCCCTATAAGGACTGGAAGTACGGCAGAGTTTGTGACATACCCCATACCGGTAACCATAGCAGTCTCTTTTCCAACAAAGCTAGCAACACATTCTTCCAATTCCGCGTGCAATGTTGTTGTTCCGCCGTCCACACGGGTGCTGCATGTGGTTGCAGAAAATTTCTTTAATGGCTCGATTACACGTGGTACAGTATTCATCTGATGCTGCAAACCCAAGGTAATTGTATGATCCTAAGTTGAGGTATCTGCGTGTGCTAGTGGTACGTTTTAGTGTCTTGTTATGATCATTGGAGTAACGCTCAACCACTTCAATCCAAGAATCAGGAGCACTTGCTATTGGTCGATTGAAACAATCCTGCACACGACGATACAGTCGTCTAGTAAAGAAATCATTCATGCAGATTGGTGCATAACCATGAAGATTATTACTAGCACTCCACCATTCAATGAAGTTTCTAAATAGATCTCTGATATGCCCAAAAGCAATTAGTAATCCATAACTGAATGGCGTCGTTATAACAGTTGTTTTTGGAACTGGTCCATGAAGATTATTAACCCTCCACCATTCAACAAGTTCTCTATATAGACCTCTCATATGTCTAAAAGCCAATAGTAACGCATAACTGAATAACGTTGTTCTGACAACTATGTATGCAATTCTGATCATACTCCAAAAACATGCAATTTCGATCATCTTCTTTATCACTCTCTATCTCAATCTCTCTGATTCTAGTTCAAATAAAAAAAATTAAGAGATTCTAAGCAGATTTAACGATTTAAATCGATCTTTTATTTACTGAAGATGTCTGGACGATGACTTTGGGTATAGAGAACAAAAAAAAACAGAAAAATATATTAAGGGGGATTTTGTGTTTCCCCCTCAAAAAAGATGCCTATTTTGCATTATCCCCTTTATAAATCACTATTAGGCGAAACCCCCTTTAACGTGGATGTGCCGTCAATATCCTGTTAACTAAACACGTGCAGTACACGTGTACCATCTTCTTAGCACACCAACTTCACTTTCAGTAATATCTACTCCACCGGATCACCACCACCACAAAACCAGACACAAGTGAACCCTTCGTCTGATTCTTCTTCTTCTTTCGAACCCTTCATCTAAAACAGTAAATTATCTAAACCCATGAATCCAATTTCAAAGATCTGTAAGAATTTTTCAATCAATTTTGAAATTAGGGTTACGTGAAACGAGATTTAGGGATTTATCTTTTTAAAGATGGTGACTAATGTGTGTTTCTCTCTGTGTGTGTGAGAATCAAAGGGAAATTGGTGTTAGTTTAATCGTGAACCAGAGAGAATTAGTGTCGGGAGAGGTGATGAAGGTACCAGTACCGTTATCGGATCGATATTCCAAAGTTTTATTTGTTGCCTATAATTATTTTTTATTTTAATATATGCACGCGTATTTCACGTGCTTTGTTAACAGGACAGTAACGGCACATCCATGTTAAAGGGGGTTTCGCCTAATAGTGATTTTAAAAGGGGTAATGCAAAATAGGCATTTTTTTTGAGGAGGAAATGCAAATCCCCCGTATATTAATAAAAGTCTTTTGATAGCACGAGAGAAACCTAGTAAGTAGTAGCTAAGTAAAATATATACTCCCTCCGTTCCAATTTAGATGACGTTGTAGAGTTTTTCACGCAGATTAAGAAACATCAAAGAGAATAATTTTTTTCCAAATCTACCCATATTAATATCTTCCTAAAAATTTAAACCTCCTAGTTTTTTATTTATGGATTCTAGCATAAATTATGAATCTCCATATAATTCCAGTTGGGATGACCAAATATCCTAAGATTATAGAGAATAAATTTAAAATCTTACATTAGATTAATTATCTCTCACTGATAACAGAGACAATGAATGCAATGTTGTGGTCCCAAAGCAGGGGTAAATCAGTGAGAATTTAGAGAAAATAGCTAAACTCTCATCTATTTTGAAACATACAAAAAACCCTAAAACATCATCTAAAGTGGAACGGAGGGAGTATATATAAAAAAAAAGACTTACACAAGTTGATTTCACGATACCGCTATTGAATCCCGTATTTTATGAAGTTCTAGACTTCTAAATTTCTATTCTACTCGAAAACTGAGAGGAAAAACGGGCATGCGAATTGCACGTGAAGCTATGATGAGCTGCACGGAGACCATGAACGAGCCCGCAATGAAGTGCATGTATGTGAAAGAAAACACTACTGTATGCCAGATAGAAGAAGTGAAATCAAAACCTCCTATTTTAGCCAGATATTATGCGCCACAAATGCAATTCAACTAGTTAGCAAATAGTTCCATCAGTGTGCTCTCTATTTGCACACAACAACAGCCACCCATTCTCTTCCAGGAGGTTGCTGAGAATTTGATGCTTTACTACCCTTGCTGCTTGAAGATATGTTCAGCAAAGGGATTATTGTATATATGGAAGGTTTGACTTGTTTTCTCTAAATGTAAGAAACATTACCATCCAGATGTGCATATGATTGCCAATAGTTGCAGCAGAACACCTGTATATACGGGTTGAAGTATTGCACTACATAACAGAACTACTATTATTCAAATGGTAAGGTATCCGATCAGACATGAATCTAAGTTTCTAGTAATGGCAAAAGCAATAAAGTCTCTGTCTCCAGCATAGCCAATATAATGAAATACTACTCATGTATCCGTAACCTCACCAATTCAGTTGGCAATTTTCCTTTTATCAGTACATCCTTTCTCAAAATTCCGGGAACAAAATTTGTCATTCACAACTTGGGGTAGATTAAGACGTTGATGGTTGCAACATTAGTTGTTGTTCCTACCTGGGATTTAGTACCTACAAGTTTTCATTGATTTGTAATCCATGCGAAGCTTTGAAGCTACATTGTTTTTACTACGGTATGATTGCCTCGTCAGGTGATTCAGGACCTATACACAGGATTTAGTATTTCTAACTCATTGAATTGATCAGTTGTGTATTTGAAGTACTTCAATGTTCACGCATACTACATTTACGGTGTGAACTCCACAAAAGAAACCATGTTTTCCAGAGAAAAGAAAAGAAAAGAAAAGCCAATAGTTACCTCTATACTAGAGCCTATTCAGCACAAATCCGATCCATCATGTTAGCATATAGTTACCCCTATACTACGCCCTTAGTTTTCAAGTAACAATAGCCTTTTCCTTCGAAGGGGCAAAAACACAGGGTATTGCCTGGCCTTCCCTGGCCGGCGGAAGATAAGTTGTCAAGCATATTAAGTAGCCAGGAACTGAAAAAAGAAAAGGAAATATTGAGTTGGTATTTCAGCGAACATACCGAAGGAAAATCGAAGGCATTAGTAGTTTTGCTTAGATCATCTTGAATTCCTGGTGTACACCTAGCTTGATGGGTAGTCTAACAGTGAGGGGGGAAAATGGTTCAGTCCAAAACCCCACGAAATAGAACAGTTTAGTCCAGACCTAGTTGACTAAGTACAGTTTAATCCAAAAATTGTATAAAGACGTTGCTGACCTCCACACGTGTTTCATAAAGCACACGTGCAACGAGTGGGAACTGTTTTGTAACCGACACATTCAACGTGGAAGTAACACGTTAGCTCCAAAAAAAAACTCATGATGATGTCAGAAGTTTTAAATAATATAAAAATAAAATAAAATCAATTTATCTTTCGAACTGTTTATCCAAAATTCGCAAATTTTATATATTCGGAAAGCTCTTTCCTAGAACTACAAAAAGAGTACCCATATGACTATATAATTCACATTTTTTAAAAAACTTCATGTACATTGGTGTACAAACATGTACACATCTACAAAATACAACATGTTTACAACCGAAACTCATTAACAAGTACCAACACCAGCTCCAACGCTCAACCACTCTTAACCCTGCTGCTGCAAACAACTACAACACCTCAACCACTCAACACAAATTTTTTATCCGTTTCTGTAGCTTTCCAATCTTAGATGCACTTCTCTGCAGTAACACTACCCATCCAACAACAACATAAATTCTTCTCCTCAATACCACCAACACACATTTCAGATTTCATCTTTGCAATTCCATCGATATTTTATATTTATACACTATATCACCAATTCAGAGTTCTACCATCTCAATAGCACCAGTTACTCAACTGCACCATTCCTTGTACTGCAACATTGCAGCAAGCCCATTCTTCCAGCTCATAACATCACCTGCAATTGCTTCATAGCCAGATGCAGCTCATCCATACCCTGTAATTTCTCAACCAGCAACAATACACAACGCTTCTTCATTTCGTTATCAGCTTAGTCACCGGATACTCTAAATCACACAAAGTAACAGTATTGTCTCCATCTCATATATATTCATCAAATCAACAGTTCTAACACCCTCGAAATCTCAATAACACCATCTTCTTTCAGACTCGAGCAGGCATAAATTCTAATCAAACCAAACACATATTTCCTTCACTGCGGAAAACCACATCTCCTAATTCATATGCAATCATAAACGGGAGAGTAATAACGTTATTAAGCAACCGAACATGCACCTAAAGAATTTATTGATTCAGTAGTACCAAGAAAATATTTTCAAATAAACTTTTAATGAAAGAAGTTTATTATAATCAAACATGTGTACAACTATGTACACGTTAGTAGTCAGTAGGTGTACAACTATGTATACCTGTACCTTGAAGAGAACATGCAAACACCCACCCACCACCTTTTAAACAACACGCCTAACATGCTTAATTACTAATTCTAGTTTCAGAGATTTAAAAACAAAAATGTGGTCATATAACTTACATTAGTCTCAGAATTCTGTTGTGATGGGCTATGAGAACGAGCAGGTTCACGCTGAGAACATCTCATTTTTCTAAGACTTTCATGACTGCGTCTATCAGGGCTTTCACCACTAGATGGAGGAATCCTTCAAGGAGATGCACTCTTATTCCCATGACTAAGATTACGCCGAACAAGAGAGCCACTGGAAAAAGTGAGAATGTTTTCATCAATAAAGAGCCACAGAGCATAAGAATCAAAGATGTGTACATTTATGTGCACATTAATAATGAGCATGGGTACATTTATGTGCACATTAACAATCAACAAATTTACATTTATGTGTAGAACAATGCACACTTAAATTATACAGGTGTATCAATATGTACACATGTAATTTCTGTCATAACCAACAATCACTGGCTCATAACATCATTGATTTGACATCCAAGAAACGAAAAAAGATTGTTCACTAAAATTTGATTAAGTCCTAGAGTGGGTTTTTATGTACACATGTATGTTTATATTATAGGTGTACCAATACGTGCATATGTAATTTTATTAAAATCTCTGAAATCTTTACCAGTAGACAACTAATATTGGAAGTACTATAAGTTCCTTACTTTCATTAGTCTATGCTTAGGAAAAGTTTTTGAGTTTAAATACCTTGACTAAGATTACTATTGGCAGTACTATAAGTTCAGACTCGTTAGTTTGTTGAAGTTGAATTACAAAATTCATTTCAGGTGTACAACTATGTACACATTAATAATAAACATGTGTATAATTACAAAATTCATTTCAGGGTTTAAAATCTCTTGATGCAAGAGTTAAGATTATCGTTGCCCTGTCTTCTGTGGACACCCCCGTGATTGTATCATGCTTTCCTAAATACCCTTTTATATGTAGTGTACATGAATCAATCAACATTTAGTTGCATGTATCAAGAAAGGAGATAACTACGTACCACTGTTACTGTGAATGTTGTACGAAGTTTCTCCTCTTTCTTCTGATTCTGAACCATTAAAGGAAGCTATAACCTATCCAAGTCTTCTCTTTGCATAAAACAATTAAAAAAAAAAGCAAATCCATACGGTCGGAAACTAGGAGAACATATACATGAAAAATGACAATCAACTTCATGCAGGGTGTACTTCTACCAAATAGGATACACATGACAATTCTCAGGTTTTCCTAGACTAACTAATTAACTCAACTCCATATCCAAAATGGTGTACAACTATGTACACATGAGAATGGTGTACGACTATGTACATATCCACAAAAATTCAACATCCTCCCTACAAAAGATGTCATATATTGTTGAGATATCACAATGGTGTACAACTATGCACACACATATAAACCTAGGGATCCATTCATCACCGAGCATACTAGTTTACAAAAATGTACACATCTATAAAAACCTAACAAAATCTAGCATTCATAATCCAAAATGAAGATTATAATTTGCTTCCTCCATTAATCACCAAGTGAAATTGCAGTATACAATAATGTGCATATCTTATATGAATGAACAAGTCATTTCCTCTCTTAAGTCATCATCATGAACAAGTGTACAATCAAGTACACTATGCTGTGTCCTAACAACTTATTAGTCTTTTACCTCCTAAATTAACATCTAGCATTCAAATTTTCAAATGCTTGTTCTCCGGACAATACATTACCAATACATGGTTACCTATTACATGACATTCATTCAAAATTTCAATTTCATAATGTAAAATTTTGCTAATAAAATATTAATGAAACTATAAAAGAGATGGGAGGAAAATGACAAAATGAAACTTACGTGCAACATATCATCTTGTCCTGGTTATACTTTTAGCTAAGTCCTACAGTATAGCTTCAAAACAACTAAACAGTATGAGTTACCTAATAGCCATCGACCAAATCCGCACTTAGAATTCGTCTAACTGGCATAATAAAATGTTATTCATAAGAAATAGGCTAGAATAATTTTAAATGACATAATGAATAAATTTGTTAAAGTTAAGTCAAAGTACAAAAGACAAAATGGACTCCGGGTGTAAGGTTCAAACCTAAGTAAAGTGTATACTAATATATTCGGATCAGGATATTCTTCCCCCAAATTGACCAAGTAAATGGTCACAAAGTTTAACCAATCCAATTGTACACCAACGGAATAAAAAACATTTGGTCCGATTACTTTCTTCCGGACTACGGAAATTTTTTCACAGCAACATCACTACATACTACAGTTCCCTTGTCTTTTATTGCTCTTCCTGTGATGACCACAAGCACCTTACTCTTTATTGCCATCCTCCAGTACAACAAAGGACTAGATTCATCCCCACATACCAGACCACAACTCCTCACTCACATGGATTATTAAAATTCATACATACCCAACTTTCTTAGTAAAAACAACAACAAATATTTTATGTACTCATATTAAAATCATTTTTCATTTCCCAAGAATTTGCAAGTAAATGTTTCATTTTTCGTTAATCAGAAAGAGTTCATTTTCCAATTCAAGCAATTCATGAGGACGTTTACGTCAGGATTTAATTGAGTTAACGTAGAACCAAATGGATTAGATTAAGGTGGATAACTCCAGGCAGGTAGATTCAAATCCCAGTATCAAATTGCAGGTCTGCAACAAGATGATGGCCGCAGCATGTGTAGACATCAGGATGCAAGAAGGGACCACAAAAGCAACTCTATCATCTAATTTCAATAAATTGAAACTAGTTCATAATAATCACGCCAAACTGAAATATGATGCTAACCTCTAGAGAGACATGTAGGGAATTACCGTATCTATAAACCAAACTGGTATGTGATCAACATCCATGTCGCTCCATTATTCAGGAATTAATAATTTCTCGACGATAATAGTTTCTCCAGATCTAGAAAATTGAATTTAGAAGTAAAGAGGAAATCAATCAAATAACATAAAATGAAAGGATTAAAACACTAACCTGAAAAACGAATCTCTGCGGAAGAACATCAACTCTAAATCGCCCCTGTGTCTATCTCTATCTTCAAAAAAATTTATGAGATCTAAAAAGATAAACATTGTAAAGCTGGAAGGGCAATTAAGATAAGATAAGATGGTGATATTTTCTGGATCGGCTGAAATTTGGACTAACTCGTCCAAAGTTTGGACTAAACTGTTAATGTGGGGGAATTTTGGACTATTGTGTACTGGGCTTGAAATGGGAGGACTAGAGTGTCCAAAGTCCAGGAATAATGGGATTAAACGTTAATTTCTACAAAGGTGAAACAATCCTTTTACAAATGGCTATTTCTTCTGAAAACTACTAATTATATCAAAACCAACCTAATCCCAGATCATTTATCTAATGAAAGAAAATTGTTAACCAATACGAATTTAGAAAACGTGACCTTGGCACACGATACTTATTAGAAAAGAGATTCAATAGAACTTCTAAGTGTTGGAATATTTTCAACGCCGCTAACCAAAGGGGGGTCCTGGGGGGCATCGCCCCCCAGGCTGTGGTCGACCTGACAGGTCAGGTCGTGGGAGTCTAGGGGAGACCGCCCCTGGTGGGGGTTTCAAGGGGGCAACGCCCCCGGAAGAATTTTTTGAACTGAAGGTTTTATTTGGCCGATAAAAGCCTGTTCGAAAATTTCGAATCCAAAAGACACCATTGATGTCTGTTGATGAAGGAACCTGACGTTTCGTGAATAGAAACCTGTTGGCGAATAAAAACCTATTCCCAACAGGTGCAAAACCCTTTATAAATAGCTTCTCCCAGTTTCGTTTAACATATAAGAAAAATCAATCTGTTTTCTCTGTTTCAAAAAAAAAGCATCATCAGAAATCAGAAATCTCTTTGTGTGTTCTTGATTGAATCAAGGGGTACAAACCTTGAATTCAGTTTTCGTTGCAGGGCTTTCATTGTATCCTGAAGGCAATATTTCGCATACCTGTTGTAATCGCCAATTGTTATTGGGAGGGTAGAAATATTTATCTAAAAGAAATTTATACAAGCCTTGAAAGTTTTGGAGTGCAACACTTTCTTCTCTGTGTCATTCATCCTTTGTGAAACCCAATTTTTTTCAACACTAAGTGGAGTGTTGGAAGCAAAACGAAGATGAAGACATTCCACACTTCAGCTTGAACAAACACCAAAACGTCGACATAACTAAATCAGTTGTAGAGGTGCAAATTCGACATTTTCTCTGCTGATAAATTTGAGGAAAGTTTCCTTTTTAGTCTAGACAGCCAAACAGTTTTAAGTGGAGATGAGGATATGTCAGGGAATTTTGTTAAAAGCAGAGGGTACCTCGTTGGCATCTCCTTCGAAATTGGTAAATCCGCCAACAGAATCAATCCTTTACCTGTTCCTATCCGTTGGATTGGCAGTAGTTTAACCCCAATCCTTGTTTGTGCACAGCAAACAAAGAAAAACTCGAATCAGCCAAGAGAAGGACATGAGTAACTCAGTCTTTCGTTCTTCCTTTTCCTTTTATAATTCCTCCGGTTTTCGGAATCCAACCAGTATTAGTACTACTAATTGGTGTATCAACATTCGATCTCTATCTAGTAATCCAATTAGGTTTCTTGGATTCAATTTACTTTGTATCTCTAACAAATCCCCTCCACTTAGACCTAAATCAGCCATGACAAGCGAACAAACTACTTCTGCTAAACCCAACTTCAATAACTCCATGAATTTATTGTTCGTCGAGATGGGTGTTGGTTATGATCAGCATGGGTCTGTTCTGCTCCCTCTAACTGTATCTTGAAATCTCTCTTACTGTTTTTTAATATCCTGTTTATAATTGTTATATACAGACAAGACATTACTTCTGCGGCAATGCGGGCTTGTAAAGATGCGATTTCGTCTAATTCGATTCCAGCTTTCCGAAGAGGTGCTCTTCTTGCATTTTAATTATTTTATTTTTTTTTTTGCAATTGCATGTGTTTTTGTCTTCTGATTTGTGATTAAGTTAGATGACTCATGTTTAGGTTCCATTCTGGTATGGTTAGGCTTTTGTTGAACTTGCTAATGAAGTTCTCTTTATAATTGTTTATATGTTTTAGGGTCCATACCTGGTGTTAATTTTGATCAAATGAAGCTTGAAATCAAACTTGGAGTTCCTCGAGCTGTACAACAATCTCTGGATATCGAACGCGTCAAATCAGTTTTTCCATAGTGAGTATTTGCAGTTCTACATTCAATACTATTCACCAATTTGTATTCTGTGTTCCCCAAATTATGATAGTTCTGAACGGAAAAAAGATTGCATTGCTTGTGGATAACTGGGTATCTTCTAAGGCCTAATCTGGATTATACTTGCCAAACTTCGGATAAATTTTCTTTTTTACTGTTGAAAAAGAGATGGTTGTAGCTAGTAAGTAAAACGTAATTATTCTCAAGAACTTCTTACAGAATGAGGTTGTCTACTATAGACAAAATGTTTTGTTGAAACCTGTTACCCAAGGTAGTAGGTGTTCACTTGATTTTCGTCGTTTTCATCATTTAAGGATAGATATAAAAAATCGACAGTCCACAATATGATGAGGACATGCCACATTTTTGTTAGTAAGTTTTGATGTTAACTAGGCAACCAGATTGATCTTGGTAAAGACCACCCTCACCCAGGTTATCTATCTGATTGAGTGGTCTTGATTCTCAGCTTAAGGTGCTATAAAGGAAATGTAGTAGAGGTTGTATCTTTTCACTTTGAGTATCATCAAATACTGAACTTTTAGTACCCCAAACAATCACCAAGAACTTTCGTAGTCTATCTTTTGCTGCAATTTTTGCATGTATTAGATTCAAATTCCAATGACATTTCAGTGATTATAAGAAACACAAGAAATTTTGCTAGTTTTTGTAGGTTAGGTAGTAGCTAGAGTAGGATAAGTAAGAGCTTAGGCGAACTCAGAGCTTCAGTTGTAATTTTTATTGCCCTTGGACGTAAATTTCTTACCAATACTTTCACATCTTTGGGTAGTTATGTGAAAATACGATTATACTACTGAAGAATTCCATGTTAAACATGATTGTCATTTGTTGTCAGTCAATTGTCATTGTATTATTTACATGTTCTTGGAATGCTCTTATAGTTGTGAGCTTGGTCAGTCTGTCACTGACCACCTTACACAATCTTATGAAAATGGCGTTACTGTAGCTTCAATTTTTCATTGCAGTGGCAAAATTCTTAGCGTCGATGTTGTGGATGGCGGACTAATATGCTCAAGTGGTGTGCTTGTCGAAGAAATGGGAGATAAGAATGAGGACTGCTATATAGTTAATGCTGCCGTATATGTGGGATACTAGTCTTCCTTTTCCTCTTTTATCAGTATATTATAGGTAAGCTTTTCAATCACCTATCCTAGAAAGTATGTGTGAACATTTATGTTTTGGGTTAATTTAAGTGTTAAAGTATTTGTCAGAAGTTGCACTTGCTTGTCTCTTATATTGGGCATTATGTACTTGATTTCATATGTTGCCCTACTCATCTTTCAGCCACAATGCTCTACATACCGTTTGTTTTTACTCAATGAGCCACTCAAAACTCAACAACTTGGGAAGTCAGTTGTGTACGATTGTACTGTGAAAAACTTATAGCATGTTAAATAGGTGAGAAAAATGATTGAATTTGATGTTGTGTTTCTGCATCAAATTATCCAGATTTAAACTATTTCTCTTAAGAGTTACCTTAACATTAGATGCAGTTAATGATACAATGGCAAACATTGTTGCATCTCAAACCATCAGCATGCAGATTCTCATTCTCTACTCTAGGGCACCTTCAGGAGTAGAGTATTTCTATTTCCAGGTTTCATTACCTACAACCAACACAATAATGTGTAAGCGCTAGATTTGGCCTCTTTAAGAATGCTTCACCACAATAGAATTTCAGTTTAGACCTTGTATTTTCTTTTCTTGGTTTGGCTTTAATGAACATTCAGTGACAACATTCTTTATTTCACGTTCATGTAAACTAAACTCTGAATCTTCTTAGGTAGCAAACCACTAAGTTCTCCAATTTTGCCAATTGATGGCATGAATAATATACTTTACAACCAATGAACATCCACCTCCTTATCTGATTCTAAGGAAAAAATAGTCAATATTTCCCTTTACAACAAGAATGACAGGACCGGTTTCTCCCAAGTACAATATTTGAATTGCTCCTCCTCATCAGAGGACAAGAGCTGCATAGAGAAGTTGGTTCCAAGTATCTGGCAGTCCAGGAAGACACCAATGACTGCAGTCAACTCCACTGTGTTTGCCGCTGTAAGCCGTGGGATGAGCATCTTTTCTTAGCTGCGAGAGTTGAGTAACGTCTAGGAGGTACACTGGTTTTTTAATTCTGCTGAAAACTTTGTACTCCACATACATCTGTGGAGGCAAACGTGCAGGATACCTTGTCCCGAATACTGGCTGCGTCTCACTTCTGCAATCCGTCCATGGGTTATTATGCCATTCGTTCCCTCTGCATTGCATACAAAGAATGGATTGAATATATGTTAAGCCAGTAATGCCATTGATAATTCAAGTCTGAGCAATCATGTAGTATTTGCTCTAAAAATCATTATCCCTGACCTCACTTTTGTATTTGAGCATTATTATTTCTGAACAATCTCATACACAGGTTATGCAAGTTTGATCTTTTAAATATTCTGAGACTGATCAGCTTATTGATTCTCGATGTATGTGTCTGTGAAGTTGCCTATTTTAAAAATTGATGCACTGAGATAGTGATGACACTTCTATTGAAAATAAAATGCATGAAAATCGTGAAGGGGCCAGGCCAAAAACAATCAAGTATGAAGTTGGTGTTTAAAAATCTGAGAAACTACTAATTATACTTGAGAACGCTTACTCGTAATGCACGGGAGATATCCCTTGTAAGAAGACCTTGGTTCTAGAAAAATCAATGTTTTTGTCCACCCATCTCGCCCAAGTTGTCATTCCTTTGTAGAAAGCAACCAATGGATTCATGTCTTTGTATAACTTGTTCCCGTCTCTGATGTAGTTCCATCTGCAAACATACACCAAAACCATTAGACTGTCAAAGTTGATGATCAACAGTACAGTCATAGAGTTTACTAGCATCAATGGACATACGGTTGGGTTCTTCCACGGTGAGTCCACCAATGCCAAGAGTTAAAGATCAACACATCCATTTTCCTCCATGATCTACCATGCGCGATCGAACCCAAGTTCAAAACTAAACCAACTTCCTCCTTGACTAAATCTACTATGTATGGTGTATGAAAGAGTGAAATTTTCAGTTTATAATCCTGCAATCAAATTTTTGAAAATCTTAGTTATTATAATTTCAAAATGTACAGATTTTGACTCTGTAACCTGCTAGAATAGCAGAAACTGTGGATGGTTTTGGAAATGAAATTTTGCCAACTAGATGGACAGATAGAATCTTATCCTGCAAAATAACACAGAGCCGTATTCTGTGTATTCATGGTGATTATATATAGAGAGAGACTGACCACGAACGTGACTGAAGACAGAGCATTTGTTCTGAATACTATAGTCTTTGATTTGGGTACTGAAGCATGAATCAGGCATGTTAACGATTGCCATTGATTTGAACCCAGTGAGTCACCAACAAACATTATGTTCTTCCCTCTCCATCTCCATAAGAAATCCAAACCATTAAACCTTTCAACAAAAAAAACACAAACCCATTTAATCAAACTTTTTCCTGATAACAAAAATACAAATCTGCAACAACAACAACAAAAAAGTAAAAGAGAAAGAGAAAGAAGTGCAGAAAATGTAAGTAGTACCTAGGTAAATTGCAATTATTTGGTTGCCATCTGTATTCAAGGTAAAGTTTATCAGGTCTACCATACTTTTGACAATCAAACTGTGGATCTATGAAGGGACATTGTGATGAATCATAAAGAGGGTATGAATTATCATAAACCCATTTTCCTTGGAAGATATTACAATTATTTCTCAGTTTCCTCTCATTAAAACTACTACTACTACTATTACTGCTCAAACTGTAATCCTCAGTTCTTGCTTCCTGTATGAACAGAAGTAGAAAAGCAAACAAAGTGATGAAAATAGTAATATGGGAATGAAAACCCATTAGAATTTTTTGGGTTCTGACTCCAGATGATTGTGGGAATATATATAGGATTAGGAGTGGGAAAATGGTATACTGAGTCTGATAGTGATAAAAGCTGTCTAAAAAGATTTTTTCTTGAGAGAGAAAGAGATACTCGGATAGTTTGGGTTCACTGGTCACATGGTTTGTTTGAACAGAGTCTTAATGGATCGATCTTCTTTTTATTCTGACAAAAATAAATACACAGATAGAAACTTGACCGAACTGGAATTTATGTCAACAGTGAAAAACATGTGGGGTTAGGGTTTTACTACTACTTAGTGCAGTCTCTTCTGTGCTCGACAACTAACTGTATGGAATAGGAGCATCAGTCACAATGGCAAAAGCCGCAAAACCTAAAAATGCTGAAAACGTGGTAACTTTGGGTTTGAGATTAGCGCGAATTGTCCTCTGCGGTACCTGCTAGGAAGCACTGGCGCCGATACTACACGACATGAATTTCTCGAAAAATGGAGATGTGGACACGTTGTGAAATACACATTTATATACTATAATGACTTGTATATACCTGAGCCATGACAATGCAAAATGGCTCTCCCCTCTCTCCACTCTCTCTCCTTCACCTGAGCTTTCTCCCCTCTCGTTAACGGCTACTTTCTACCGTTTTTTCATGTCCCGTTCTCCCAACGTCTCTCTAACGGTTCTCTCTAGCCGTCAATCCCTAATTCTTTGTCGGAATTTTCCAATCTTTCTCTGCTATTGATGCTTCTCAACTAATCTCAAGCTCAATCCATGAACACTACTCACAAGCCTCACATTTGCAACTGCAATTGCATCAATTACACAACACAAATCACAAATACCACTCAAATCACAAAAAGCTCAAAAATCACTTACAACACACAAATCACTGAATTCATAACTTACAATCCGAAGAATCACACATGAATGAATGCCCAAACCATCAAAGGCTATTCTGGCATATCTCACGATTATTATGACACAAAAGCTCTCCTGGGTTATTTTACAAAAGCACATACCCAATTTAGCCTATCTCATCATCTTTCAGTCTTACTGGAACATTCTTATCAAAAACAACTTGCCACTAAACTCCCATTGCCTAGATTTAAATTACCCTGTTCAAGCTCTCAAAGCCAGATTTTTATTCTAGCAATGGAAGGAATTTTTTTGAGACAGAAATCTCAACCAGTTAGTCTGAGGTTCTCTAGTTGCAAAGCTCATTGGGAAATCAGCTGGATTTCTACACCTCCTTCCCCTGGTATGTATCAGTGTACTATCTTGGATAGTTTGGCTAAACGTTCTGGAGGTGAGTACTTGACTTTCTTAGTGTTTGTTTCTCTACCCTCTACTCCTAATTTGATCTATCTACAATTTACCAATAGCATATGCTCTCTATTGCCTGCTAGTACTACCATGTCCCTTAAACCTGACTATTGCTTGAACCTTGTTAGCACTCATGATCCTTTCTATTGGGATTATTGCTTCTTTATTAACATGCTTTTAACTAGGAATCAGCTACATTTCACTACCTTTTCTTTAAATAGAAATAAAAACTTAAACATAATACTACAAATTTCCAAAGTATGCATAAAACATTTCCATAAACAGGGTAGCATCATTTTTTTCCGGCATCAAACTAAAAGAACAGATTTCAAAATGTCTGGTACTACTAAATTCAGCATGTGCAGCTTGCCAAATCCTACCTATTTAGTCTGCTTTTGGCCCCCCAGACTCAAGTGCAACATCTCTCACATCCCTGGACATCAATGCCTTATACACCCTCTCTACAGCCCTTGCATCTGCTTCAGGAGGCAAAGTGTCATCAGACGGCAACTCAGGAAGCTGGGGCTCCTCACCTCGCATAGCACTAGCCTTTGCAGATCTGTAGATTTGACCCACAATCCTAGAATCAACTCCAGGAGTTACATGCTCATCTCGAGGAACTTTAAGTGGATGTGTGACTTCTCCTGCACCAGTCTGAGACACCTCGGCCACATCCTGAGCCATCTTCCTGAGAGTGGGAGCAAGAATGAACAAATTGGGAAATGTGATCTGACCCGGTTCAGGTGGCATTGTAGCTTTGATCCGAATCTGATCCTTGGCAGGATCGGGTATTTGAGCAGAAAAGAAGCCCTGCTGAGTCCCCCCACAGACAATCTGCTCATCATCTACCAATACAATGCTTTCCTTTATCACCCGGCGTCCCTTTGTGGGGTGCAGTGCAAAAATAACCCACCCATCTTTTACACCCACAAGTTTCCCATTCTGAATTCGGCCTTACTCGACCTGTTGCGGTGGTCTCCCTCGCCTGGCAGTTGCATACACAGCCCTTTCCCCATTGTCTGCTCTCCCACCTCTAAAACCAGACACCCTACTACCATAACCTGCTCTCCCATACATTGCATCAGAAGTATAATGCAATTCATGCATATTATACCCAGAAAAACATTCACTTATCCTTGCAGTTTCAACCTATAAAATTCAATTATCATGCTGCAAATAGCACTCAAATTGATTAAATGCATGGAAGTTAAAACCTCACCTAAGAACTGCTTGATTTACAAAGAATTTAACCTGCTTTATTTGAGGGATTTCAACAGTCTGCCCTATCTGAGGCTCGACTTCGGCAACTCTCTGGTTCTCATGCTCATCTCTCAGGGGTTGTATATTTGCATCCATCTTCTCTTTGCCTGGAGATTTAAACGAGGAGAGTACTCTAGAAATGTTGTTCAACAGAAGGATTACGCAGGAACACTCTTTTTCTTTCAGCGGAAACTGATTGAAATTATCATCTCAACGGTTTTAATCAATTTAAGAAGAGCAACAACCTCTAAATAACAACCGTCAAAAATCCTCGGGAGTTACCAGACTTGCAGCATTAACTTCCGGTCTTGCAACTTGAAGCGCATGATCAAGCCTACTGGCATCATTATTTGGCCTACTACAAGCAAAGACCCACCATTGGCTCATGCAAAGCGGCAACAGACACCTGGCAAGAATTCTCCTTCCACGTCAAAGGGACAGATTTTGAGTAATTGGATCTGCAACATTCCCACCCGACAAGCCCAGATACAAAAACTACCTCAAACTTTCGAAATGACTCAGACATTTTTAACCACTCAGATACATGAGTTTCGAAATGACTCAGACACCTTTAACCACTCAAATCCTTCCAGCCGCAAGTACAAGGACCATTTCAACTGCAATACCAAGGACCAATTCAAAGACAACCTCTTCAGCAAAGACAAAGAACAAATCCAACTTGCATCACCATTTCAAAATTCAGCTAGACATGTTGTTCTCAGTCATTATGAATACTACACAATTACCATCTACTACCCCCAATGGGAAGGACAAGGTAAGACTCTAAACACTTTAAATAACATTTTTATTGTCCTTGTATGCAGGTACATGAGCCAGAACCCATTAGTCACGAGAGCCAACAACATCTATCACCAACTGAACTACAAAGTGATGCCCACACCAACAGATCAGTGCTTATCAAAACCAGTTTGGACTAACTTGAGTACAACCCACAACTATGTTCCAACGACCAACATTACTGACATTTGCAAGAATCATTTTCAAATTAAAGCTTGGGTGGATGCCCCACACTACCATAGATGGTCATGCCTTGTTAGAATACACTTTGGTAAATATACCTACTGGTTCTTATTCGTTTACTACCCACAAATGGCTTCCTCATCAAATCCCTCCAACCCAACCATTGAAATTATTGTTGATCAGATGAAAAAAACCCTCAATATGCCTGAAGTAGATCTTTATCCTAAGGTTTTCTTAAATCCTGACAACGTTAGAGCCAAGCAACCTTTAGATTGAAAATGGTGTTTCATTGGAGAACTCTGCAGCAATATCTGTTATGAAACATCCAGAATCAGTACATTCATCAACAACAACTGGGAATTTAATGGTAGAGTTGAACTTGATATTTGGAATAGAAGAAGGAATTTTTTCATCCTCGGACTCACTCATGAAGATGATTACTCAACACTGAGGAATGGAGGCACCAGAGGAGTTTTTGACAAGCTTATGGTTCTTGTTGGTATCCCCCTTGGAGGCCCACACTTAATTCATGAAGAACAATTTACTAAGGTAATGGTTTGGCTGCTCATCAAAAGAATCCCATCTCACATCATACCAGATATCAAAAATATTCTACAACATGTTGGAGTTTTTCAAACTGCCAAGAAACCTTATGGAAGAGACAAATTTGAAAAAAATTTAGAAGTTAAACTTACCATTGATGTTACCAAACCCTTGAAGTTTGGTATTGAAGCTTTTGAAACCCCAACTATCTCTCATTGGCTGGAGTTTGCTTATGCTCTCAATGGAATCAAATTCTGCAAAGTTTGTAGAATATTAGATCATCCATCCCCACCCTGCCCCATCCCACCCACACATTCAAAATCCCACTACTCAAATCACAAAAGCCTGCAAACACCTCAATCCCTCCCACCACCCCAAAATGCCTACCAAAAATCCGTTCAAGAAGGAAGAAATGTCATTCATAGAGGATACTCTGATGCTGATGCTGCTCAAGTCTTTGAAATCAAGATGAGGAATGCAAAACATAAAGAATTGGAAAAAAAATTGCTAAATTTGCCCCCTCATCTTCAAAACACCTCACTTTTGGAGCCTCTGCTAGAGCTGATCCCAACTCCCCACATCCGGATGTCATTGCCAGCCTAATAAGGCACAGAAAACTTGAGCTCTCAATGAAAATCTCCACCAACTACAAGAATCACCAAGCTAAAACAAAGATCAAGGAAGCAGCTAGAGATAAAAATCCTTCAAACACTAATGCCAACCAATCTATGGATACCACTGGTATCTTTCCAATCATCCCTTCCCAAACCACCATAACTCTAGCTCAAATCAAGGAAAGAATGGATGCTGAAACTGTCCAGTTCAAAAAGAAGGCCTGGAAAGCTAGAAAGACATTTCACGTCTTCACTGAAGAAGATTCTCCCTCTGATAATGACAGTATTAAGGATTTGGACAAGCAGAAAGTCATGCCAAAAAGGAAACAATCAACTCAGGGTGCAGAGACTATGGAAACCAATGAAACTGATAACAGCAAAAGACTCAAAGAATTCCCAGAAAACTATGCTGAACCTCTGGCTTCAAGCTTTCTCCTTATGACTAATGGTGCTTCTGGCTCATCAACACCAACCCCTGAGGTAATTTCCTTCTCAATCTTCTATCTTGGATTAAACTGCAACCAACATTTTATTTCCTCATACTGTTACATCATAAGCTACTATGATCCTATAGATAGGAGACCAACCTCTAAATACCCCCCATGTATCCTATTTTTGGCAATTCTTTACTTCTATAGCCTGGAACTGCCAAGGTCTAGGGCAAAAATATACTAAGAATTATCTTAATGATATGCCGACCAAATTTAATCCTGATATCTGTTTCATATCTGAAACCAAACAGAAACATGGTAAACTTTTAAATTCTATGAAACAACTTAATATCCAAAAATTTTGGCATGTTAATCCTGGTGGGGCTAGTGGTACAGCTGGTGGATTAGTAATGATATGGAAGAACAATCTTGATGTTGAGATTGTAGACTGTTTTTTTAACCATATCAATGCTAAAATACAGCCTACTAGTGGCTCTCCCTGGCTCTTCACTGGTTATTATGGTAATTCTAATAGTACTCAGTGTAAACTAAATTCCTGGAAAGTTTTGGAGTATACTTCTTCCAAGAACTCCCTCCCTTGGTTGGTTATTGGTGATTTCAACTTTATTTTACATGATTTTGAAAAATACAGTACCCAACCACTGGACAATGCTGAAGCTAACATTTTTAGTAACAAGATTATTGATCTGGATCTAAATGATTTAGGCAGCACTGGCTGCCCTTTCACTTGGACAAATAAGAGAAGTGGGTCTGCTCTCACTGAGCAGAGATTGGATAGAGGATTAACCACTGAGTCCTGGCTCCTCCTATATCCAAACTCTACTATCACTAATTTGTTAGTTATTGGCTCTGATCACCATCCCATTTTACTTAACACTAATCCGCACTGGAATACTGGTAAAATCCCTTTCAAGTTCTTTGGTCCTTGGCTAGACCATAAGGATTGTAAGGATATCATTTTTGAATGTTGGCAGAAGAACTTATCTGGTTCTAGCGCTTTTCTAATCGCTAGAAAACTCAAAGAGGTCAAGCTGAAACTCAAAATCTGGAACAAAGAAGTCTATGGCAACATAAAGACAAACATTGAAGAATGTAAGCAACATCTGCATTGGCTACAAGAAAACTACTTCAATCAGGACAGAAGTAAGGCCTTATAAACTGCAATGAAAGTTCTCAGAGAATGGCAAGACATTGAAGAAAAATTTTGGAAAATCAAAAGAAGAGACCAATATATCAAATTGGGAGATAAGAATACAAGTTATTTCCACATAACTACAAAAAGCAGATTAAGGAGGAACAAGATAGATACCATCCAAGATAGCTCTGGAAACTGGATTGAAAACTACCAAGACATAAAGCAATGCTTCACCAACCACTTCTCAAAAATGGCTATTTCAGAATCCCCTTCTATGAATGCTGAAATCCTTAACCTCATTCCTACAGTCATAACCACTGAAGATAACAAAAATCTCAATAGAAATCCTGAAGATAGTGAGGTCAAAGCTATTCTCTTTAGCATGGCCAAAGATAAAGCTCCATGACCAGATGGCTTCCCACCTAACTTCTTCCAAGAAAATTGGGACATTATAGGAGAGGACCTAGTTAAAATGGTCCAACATTTCTTCAAGTCAGGATACCTTCTCAAAGAAATGAACTCAACCTTCATATCCTTGATACCCAAAATTGATAACCCTACTAGTCCCAGCCATTTCAGACCCATTAGCCTCTGTAACACCACTTACAAAATCATATCCAAACTGCTAGCCCAAAGAATGAAACCATACCTCAACAAAATCATATCTCCCTACCAATCTGCCTTCATACCAGGAAGACAAATAGCTGATAATATAGCCATTGTACATGAAATTATTCACCACATGAGAACCAGAAGAGGTCTTAAAGGCAACAAAGGAAGTATGGGGATCAAGATTGATATGGCTAAATCCTTTGACAGAGTGGACTGGAAGTTTCTGCATACAATTATGGTCAAAATTGTCTTCAACTCTGAATGGAGCAACAAGATTATGCAATGCATATCCACTACCTCTACTGCTGTCCTTCTAAATGGCTCCCCTGACAAATTCTTCAACCCTACTAGAGGACTCAAGAAAGGAGATCCCTGTCTCCTTACCTGTTTCTTTTCTGCATGGAGGATCTATCCAGAACCTTATCTCATGCTGAAGAGTTGGGTCTCATCTCTGGAGTAAAAATTTGTAGAAATGCCCCATCCATAAATCATCTCCTCTTTGCTGGCGATTGTATGGTTTTCTGTAAGGCAAACACTATTGAAGTACAGAATCTCAAGGATATCCTCAACATTTTTGGAGATACTTCTGGCCAACTCATCAACTTCAGCAAATCAGGAGTCTTCTTCAGCAAAGACACTGATCCAACTCTTATGCCTATTATCTGCAAGCTGCTTGGAGTTCAAATTCTACCTACAAATGACAAGTATCTAGGCTCTCCTTTATTTACCCATAGAAGCAAGATCCAATCTTTCAAACCAGGAGTGGATAAGATGAAGAGAAACCTGTCTAGATGGAAGAATTCCCCACTGAACCCAGCTGGAAGAGAAGTTATAATAAAATCTGTCACCTCTATAGCGAGCATCTATCGAATGAATTGTTTCAGAATCCCAAAGCAAACCTGTCAAGATATGAACAAACTGCAAAGAGATTTCTTCTGGGGAAAGAACCTGGAAAACCCCACAGGCTACTACCCAAAATCCTGGACAACCATTTGCAAACCTAAGGAGTTTGGCGGATTAGGTTTTATGAATATGGAGCTTTTCAACAGTGTCATGATAATAAAAATAGGATGGAGATTGGAGCAGGACAAGGATTCTCTCTGGTACCAACTAATGGATGCCAAATATTTATTGGGAAGAAATGTTTTCAGCATGAACACCAAAGCTAAAGATGGAGACTCCTGGATATGGAACGGGGTTTTAGAGGGTATTCTGAACATTCAGCAACACTGTGAATGGAGAATAGGAAATGGCAACACAATAAAAATTTGGGAGGACTTTTGGATACCTACTTCAACTAACAAACTCATCAAACCTGCTAACTGCCCCAATGATATCTAACTGCTAGCTCACCTAATGACAGATCAAAGGGAATGGAATATTCAGCTCATTCAGCAAATCTTTAGCTCTGACACTGCTCAAGTCATCATTAATCTTGATATTCACCCCAGAGAAGAAGAGAGTATTCACTGGAAAGTCAACAACACAAGAAAATTCTCTGTTAAAGCTTTATACAAATCCAAAATAGAGAATCTCTATAGAAATGATCAAACAACAAGAGACTGGAGAGCTATATGGAACTTGGAAGTGGCACCAGCTGTCAAAAATTTTCTCTGGAAATGTGCTCATGAAATTCTTCCAACTAATGCCAAAACTGCAAGCATTCTCCACTATATTGATTCCATATGCAAATTATGCAACTATGGGGAGGAATCTATGACACACATGTTCCTCAACTGCCCTGCTGCCACTGAAGTCTGGCAGCAAATGTTAGATGGAAATCATGGCTTATTTGATCACCATACTGTTTTCATGGACTGGTTTAATGACTGGTTTCACAACGCGAACATCAGTCATAATGTCTGCATCTATGCTACCACTTGTTGGTTCATTTGGAAGGCTAGATGTGATCTAGTTTTCCAAAACATCTCTCCTAATGCTAAGAATACTACTCTCAGCATTCAACAACATCTCTGTGATCATAACAAAATTCACAAGTTACATTTCTATGCCTTGAATACTCAGGGGCATATCATTGAGAATGAGTCCCATATAGCTACTCCTGAAACTATTTTTGGGATCCAACAACACAAGCAAAGCTTTGGTTTCTTAATCAAAATCTGTACTATTCAGGATCCCAGCACTTATCAGTTTTTCTCTGCACTAACTATTACTGATTTTGCAGGCAACTATGTTGATAGCAGAGGACACACATGACAGTGGGGAGCAGAAGGAGCCACAGGAGGAGCAGACTTAGCCTTTCAATGGGCAGAGGAAAAGCAGCACATGAACATAGAAATACATGCTGAAACAAGTGAAATCCTAGAGCACTTCAACACTCTCTACATCCAAGCAATCAAAGGAAGATTCAGTAGAAACTACCACAAGGAAAAACAGACATCGAATGAAGAATTCCTATTACATATCAAACCTGTAACTTTTGTTTTTTAAACTGTTACATAGAACCCAAAATCTCCAAGCTTTGAATTTGGGTATAACTTGTAAGAACCTTAGCAGTGGGTCTAATGTTTGTCTAAACAATGACCACACTTGCATTATTAGTAATCCAAATCCTTAGGCTCCGCCTAAGTTTTCTTAAAAAAAAAGACTTGTATATACCAAAATTTTGGGCAATACTACTACGCATTTATGCTATAATTGTATATGGCATGATGTGACCGCGACTGCCCGATTCGCATCCGATTCCAAACGTCGGATGCGTGACTGTTTTGAGAGCCTCCGTACAACATAGGATACCTGATACATTTTCGGAGGGCTTTAAAATCCGCATCAGTTTTGAGTTGAATGAGGTATCAGGCAGAGTTTAACACCAAAGCCTACCGAATCATGCCATTTTCAAAATCCACATCCGGTCAGGTCTTGCGGGATATCACATATTGATTTAGTATCTTGGCCTAGCATGAGCCTGATAATTTCAACACGAGAGTGTGAAAGTATGATAAACATTTTAAAGTAGTTTTGAAACTTTCTGTTAACAAATAGTCAGATAATAGTGGCAAAGAAAAGAACGATGATAATTATGAACAAAGTCCAGGGAAAACAAAATGGCAGCACTAGAAAATATAGATGCTGTTAGTAGTATACTACTATTATTAGTTCATCTTGAATCATTTTAGTTTAATTTCTCTGTGGTTATTGGTGTACTTTAATGGGGAAAAGAGAAGGGAATTGTTAGATATCGGATTAGTGAGAATGAGTACAGGATATTTAGATAATTGGGGTTTAATGATGAACATGGTATGTTGAATTCTTAAAAAGTTGAGCACTGTTTTTAACTTTTAACTCTGTAAAGACAAAAAGCAAGAGAAAAAGGGGGAAAGAGATATATTTAATTGAAAGAAAAAGGCAATCCAAGCAGGGAACATAAATGAAGAGCGTGGTTTATGGCGGGAACTGGTGAGATGGTTCCCTCCTCTTGTGGGGTCCACAACCGAATGCCTTTACTCATTCTTCTTTGAATTCTTTTTGATGATGGTTGGTGTATGCTTGCAACTGTATGCTATCTCTCTGTCATCTCAAAATGTTGTCTTAGTATTTCTTCTTTTTTTCGGTTTTTCCTAACCGAACCTAAATTTCCCCAGAGCTAAATTCTCTAATTCGTATGCTAAGATAGCTGACCTGATAGTTTTTGTCCACAACGTAGAGATGTAATTGTTCTCTAGTTTCTTCTTACTTACCACCCTACACGTGGCAATTAAGATGATCGCGTGGAAGCCATACTCCTTGGGCGCATCTGATTAAGGTGTACATGCTTAACGTACTAACATACCTAAGTTCTGCTTTATCTCATCTACAGACAGATTTAAAATGGACGAACCAGATATGATTTAACTAACATTGAGACACCTTCGACAGCTGTCTAAGCGTGGGTTGAGCCAACCACCAGCATCAAATGCAACGAGAAAATAACATGTGGAAGTCATTGTATGGCTAGCATCAGAGGAAGAAGTAACATCGGACACCGAAAATCCAAAGTAGCATACCGCGACATAGTGATCGAGAAAGCGCATAATAGCTGTATCGGTAGGACATATTCGAAAGCTCTATAGATATACCCAACTTCATCCGTGGACAAGGGCTTAGCAATTTTGGACAGAGAGGAAGTGTATTAGGAGGGAGAAAGTAAGTACTAAGTGAGAGTGGTCACTTTGTATTCCCATCTTTCCATGACTACCCAAAGTCATTAGACATAACCTTGTAGTTATCTTAATCACATAGTGAAACTCTCGTAATACCCCCTTAGAGCACGCATAGCCAAACCACATAAATCATCATGTCATTTACTTTCTTGCATTTACTTTCTGTTCTTTATATGACTGCACTCATATCATCTTTTTAGGTTACATAATGTTCACGTTGATATGTAATTATGTTTACTCGAAGATTATCATTTATTTACGGTCATATACCGACCACGTTAACTTACTTTATTGAGAATATTGATTGTGACACTTAGATCAACTTCATAATCTCATTGCTCACAGTTTGGCGCTAGAAACATGGGCTTTTGTCCCGGCAAAAGGTCTTTCCAGTTTTTCTTTGTTTTTCATCTTTCCCTTCGACGTTTTCTTTTTATGTTCTCATCAAGTATGATCGTTTATTCCATGGATCTGAAGGCGATCTTACTCTCTAGATAAGCATCACGTACAGATCTCATGGATCGATCCTATATCTAGTTCAGTCATTAAACTCAATTATGGTTTTGCAACCAATCTTAATTCTGGTGTTCCATTCCTCAAAATGTTTTTATCAAAAACACCAACACTCCTTTTTCAATCAGTACTACTGGAAACGCCATGGATGGCCAAGTTTCACCAAGTCTCGCAGATCTGATAAGAGACCCTTGCTGAAGCACAAGCAGACGTGGCTAACACTCATAAGGGAGTACTCGCTCCTCTCAAAACTCAAATGGAGCATCCGCCTCAAGAGCAACACAAGTATCATATGGAGCAAGCCAGAAATGCCTCCAAAGTTATTGCTGATACTGACACCTCTAGGGCCCACGTCCAAAGCGATAAACGAGAAGTTCGTCTATCTCCTGACCTGGTACCAGAAAAGAGTGAACAACAAATTGCAACACCAGTGAAGTTCTGATGAACCCAACCAACGTTCCTCATACTACCAACGTCAACACATCCAGAATCAACATTCGACCCGATGACGAGATCCTCATTTAAAGAAAGCAAATAAGGATCCAAGCTTGGCCAAGCCTCAAAAGCCACGGCACCATGCCCCCCCTCCCCATGATTTTAGGCCTTGGCCAAACCTCAAAATCCACGACACCATGCCTCCCCCTTGTTTTTAGGCCTTGTCCAAGCCACCAAAGCGATTATGCGGCGACTCTCCCTTGTTTTAGGCATTGGCCAAGCTTCAAAAGTCACGGAACCATGACTCTCCCTTGTTTTTAGGCCTTGGAAAATCTTGGCCAAGCAACAAAATCCACGATGTTGTGGCTCTCCCTTATTTTTAGACCTTGGCCAAGCTTGGAAAAGCCTCAAAATCCATAGAACCATTGCTCTACTTTGTTTTTAGGCCTTGGCCAAGCCTCAAAATCCACGACATAGTGATTCTTCTTGTTTTTAGACCTTGGCCAAGCATGGTTAAGCCCTAAAAGCCACCATACCATGGCTTTGCCTCTAATTTAGGCATGACAAGCCATAATATCAACACATTGTGGCTTTCACTAAGTTGACATCTCTAAATTTCAGTTTGGTCATGGATATGATTGTATGACTCATTATTAGGCTCTCAGTACCACTCCATTGAGACTTGATACTAATTAGCCTATACTGGGATGATACCTAGCACATCATAGCTACGACTTAGCCAGGAAAAGAGGTAGTATATGACTCCACTAATTCCTATGAAACATCAAAACATGTCACATTGGGATATTCTTCATGGGGTATTAATCTGGTGGTTTATAGCAACATCTGGCGTGGCAACACCCCATGATGAGAAAGTAACAAGTAGTGGTGACGATTAGAGAAGTTGAAGAGATGGTGGGTTAAGGGTCTAGGAGTTTCCAGAAACTTCCCAAGCATAGCGGGCATGACCTTACCATTACCTCCATAATATCCATCTTTCCATCCCTTTACTACGTCCACTACTTATAAGGAAAGGTGACAAGGTGTCAACTCGCAAATAATATTTTCTACTTCTCTTTATACTAGCAAGTAATAATGAAAGCAGATTCTTTCCCAAGGGAGGTATTGAGCAAAAGTTGTTATAAAACTATTCTTAGCAAAGAGGAGAAACTCTGAAAATCACAAAGTTGTATTCAAATATGAGATGAATAAGGATTCATTCTCGGCCACGAAATATAAACCTAATTGATATATAACCATGTTCTTCGCATTATCTCATTACTAACAACCCTAGAATAATTAGTACACTCAATTATTCCGCTATTATCGCTTAAGTTCACCGGATAAGGAAGCGCTCGATTACCAGATTCTACTTGTAAAGTTTCTTAGAAGTACGCTCTTTAGGTGTGACTTAAACAAGTGTTTTACGTTTTATGAGATAAGGTTGTTCTTAGTGATAAAATCAAAAGCATGAATTACCTACTAGTGTCAATTTTTACATATGGGTACTTAACAAAGTCTCATCATCAATACCCATATATTGTTACTTGTGTTTATATTTCTAAACAATTACGGGTCGAAGAAAATCTAAACTAGCAATAGAATTATGAACTAACGATTTAATTTTGAACTTAAACTATTAACAAATAATCCATAAGCATTATCAGCATAGTAGAAATTAAGCAATAATGAAATGATTGCGAGAAAACGAGCTTTTGCATATCAATTATGAGTTCATATTCTGGGCTTTGAAATCACCCTCAATCAAAGATTGTTTAGCTACTCATAATAAAGTTAATCTTAACAATAAAATCAGTGGCTTAAAAGATTGTTTTAAAAGAAAGAAGGGGTTGAGAATAAACCCTGAGCAGCTAACAGAGTTGCTGCTGTTTCTATCAAGCACTCTGTATGCGTCTTCTCTGGTCATCAAAGATAGCTTTTCTATGTATTTTTCTTCACGTTTATATATCTTCCTTATCCTGCAATGTCTTATAAGATATACACTGCACACAAATCACATTCACAAACCCTTTAGGCTCTCAAATCACAACCATCCATCTCTGCCGAATCAACGACAACATCACCACTTGGTGGCTGTTTTCACAGACCCAAGATCTATCCAATGCCGAGACCGATTGGTACCCAATTTCATGTCCCTGTGACCTTCTAAATTAGGTCCAAGCCAATTGAAAAGGCGAGGGTACCCAAATATACCTCAAGCTAAAACTTTTCCTACCTGTAAGTCCTTTCTCATAAAGTGATTGTCTATGGACTGAGTTGAGAAAATACAACTAATCGGTTCACACTTCGTGTGATCGTCTATGGATACGAGATCGAGACAATACAACAACAAATTATGTTTACTTGATAATAGGTTCGGACTTAACCAAACACAATAAGATTACTATCAAGTAATAGGAATTAACGTTTGTGTAATTTACTTTAAATTATAATAACAAACAAATATAATTACGGAAAATAAAAGTAAATGACACAGCAAGATTTTGTTAACGAGGAAACCGCAAATGTAGAAAAACCCCGGGACCTTGTCAAGAACTGAATACTCTCAGGATTAAGCCGCTATACAAAATCAAACCAACTTCGTATAGTTGAGACCAAGCAACTAAACCTATAGTTCACCTAGTTCCGTCTGTATTCCCACGCCTCCAACTTATGAATAAGTCACGTACTTGGAACAATTCCTTTGGTTCTTATTCCAAACCGTAAAGTAACAACAAATCTGTTTGGTAGCAACTCTTCTCAACCAAGTGATGTGAGTTCGACAAAGGCTCTTCTGTTTATCTCAATAAACTCCTTTGTCAGGCTCTTAGATATATCTTATGATCAACTACCGAAGTAATTGTTAAGATTTTGCAATCAATACTTTTAATCACAAAGAATAGTATTGATGTCGATCTACACAACTAATCAATCTAATCTACCACAAGGATAAACCGATTATAGTTGGATCCTCTATACCGAAACAAGTATTGTGCACACCAAAGATTATGAACCCAAAATCAGAAATCTTCAATATCTTCTTTGTCTTCAAATCTTCTTAGATTTTTAATAAACTCTTGCGCACAACAACTTGAATCTCTTGTGATCAATCACGCACAAAATGGAGTCTGTTAACAATGGATTATCACAAGACGTCTTTAGATCTACAAACAGTCTAAAGATCCCTGTAGAAACTTCGATCTAGTTTGAGTGAATCTTATATCAGAAGAGAAGATTCTCAAGCATAAACAAACTATGTGCAATCAAAGTTCAACCACCGCTAGTCAATCAAATCTATCGACAACACAAGATAAACCGCAATTATCTAGTTTTCCCACCATCGGTACTAATAGAGCTTCTCAATCCCAAAGAATACTTTAAACTGAGCGGTCGTAAGAGATTTCACCTAATTAGGTTACTCTCCTCTCCGAATAGGCGGCTTCACCGGTAACAACACAACCGAGGAAGTTTGCTGTCACGAAGGATTAGTTTGCTAGAAATGCAAACTTCAAGTATTTATAGACAAGGAAGTTTGGACACCAAGGAATTTCCAAAACCGAAAATATTATCAAGGTATGCAGTATATTCCAAATTCGGTTTCCATAATTCCTGGAAATGCTCTGTCCAAAATGTTGATCGAAAATCTCTTTGGAAAATCTTCAACTAGTAAATGTACATTACTAATTCTCATTTTCCTAAAATAAAATTAAAAACCTTAAATAAAAGATTCTTAACTTATTTATGTTTCGATCCTAGGATTTTCTTTCTTGAGCTATTAAGGAATAACTTTGAACAATTAAAGATTAGCGTTACTACACATGTTAAAAGTATGTCGACATCCGTACTTTGTAAGTCCTCTTTCATACTTACAACCTTGAAACTGATTTGTCACACTTCCAAACAAATTTAGAATTGGTTCATCTGACTTTCAAGAACTATGTGATTGATCAAGAACACTCAATCACAAATCATGGATTTCACGGTTCTACCAAAACAAGTTCCGGTTCTACCTCCATGTGAGTAATGAGCATAGTCACACTAGCTTTCCAAAATTCGGTTGGCTAGGTACTAGAATCGGTTCCCCACATATATATGGTATGTAACTTGAATGTGTTGCACATGTCCATAGGATCGGTTCCCCTTTGCCTAAAAACGTGTTGCACATGTGTTGATGGTGGATTTTTGTTCAAGGCTAAAATTGTAAAAGCCGAACTTAATACGCTGACATCCTGCAGAGGATAAAGCTATCCGAGTGATGAATACTTCTTCACTTTACTAATTCACCTAGAATGGAGAATGTGGCAACAATCCCAGTATTATGTGAATTAAAATACAAAAAATTAATCCAGGATGGAGCATGTAGCAACAATCCCAAAAAAACCTGTGAAATTTTTTAGCATTATTTATAATGCATGATTAGCCTTGTATTTCCTGTGTTGTTCCCACGGAACTCTCATTATTGGTGTGGCATGACGACTGAGTGTTGCTCTTAGCAGAGTAACGCGAATCTCCAAGTACCAATAGTGAGGCATGCATGAGATACCCGTACATGCTACATCTCTCGGTGTGTTATACTAGCCCGATTGAGCATATATATCTCGGTGTGTTATACTATCCCGATTGAGATCTCTCGATGTGTTATACTAGCCCGATTGAGCATATCTGGACTTCCCGTGTCAGTCTCAGAAACAATCACGACCACGCAAGTTGGCCGCATGATTTAACCATCCTGGACGATCCTAGGAAGGAGCAGGCTACCACCTTAATGACCACCAGCGGGCCCGTTTTATCCCTGGTCGTTCGAATACATACCACGCCTCCCAAACAACCACCGAAGGCCAGACAAAAGTAGGATGGTTGGGCTGGTGTGGAGCAGATTGGAAAAGCTTGTACGCACAAGACTGCCAATGTCGGTCTCAAAACAGATCGCGGCCGTCCAACTTCGCCCGCATGGTTGGACGGCATAGATCGTCCCATGATCGGTTGGACAAGCGTTGTCCTGCACACCGGCGGTCCCCCCTTTCTACTTACTTGACTGACCTTCTCACGACCTAGCCAGGGAGGAGCAAACGCTTGCTCGAAGTTCGGCTGGCGTGATGCTTTAAGGGTCACAGGAAAGTACACTAGTGTCTTAAATTGATCACGACCATCCAACTTCACCTGCATGATTGAATGGCTTAGATCAAGCCTATGACCGTGGGACAGGTACACACATGCTCACCACCGGCTCAATGTGGGCCCCACATGGTCGGCCTCCCCAAAGTAGGAGCATATCTTGCCAAACCGTTAGGTTAAAGTCGTGTACACACGACCGATCCAAAACCCTAATTAGGGTTTGCGGCATGTTACATGTGTCGCTAATCAATCGCGAGCGTCCATCTTCGCAAGCTTGGACGGAGGGTGTAGACGTAGACTTAAAAGGTCCCGTGCATGTCAACATGATCACCGTGGGCCCATCTACACACATGACCGATCGACCAAGACCAACATGGCCGGACGTCTCGAAACGCGCGCTCGAAGAAGGCATGTCGCGCGGTTTCCGACTCCTTTGCGGCATGGGATTTCTATTGCAAATCAATCTCAGCGCTCCTATTTGCCTGTCAAATTGAGTGGCTTAGATCACACTTTCATGGGACAGTGAGGTACAGACGTGTACACCGACAAGCCGTCTACACACATGCCCAGTCGGTCCTGCCTAAAAAACCTCCCATGCTTGGTTTCGACCAAGCTGAAGAGTGATGTTTGCGCACCTCTTTTAAACCCTAAAATTCCACCAACGGTCGCAGTTGGGCGTCATAAGATCATCTCGTCCGTCCAACTCTACCAGCTTGGTTAGGCAGCCCTAGCTAGGAGTTAGTCGACCAAAGAAGCATCCCCATGATCACTGTCCGCTACTCTTCCACACAGAGTGATCGGCCAAAGCAAGGCTCGCCCATGCAGCCTCCAAACGATCACTTGAAGATGGTTGGACGTTATGCTATTTTAAGACACTTGATCGTAACTTACTCCATTAAGCCTTAAAATAGCGATGCTTCATACATGCTGAATATCTTCGATGCATTACATGCGTAGAATACACACGATATTTCATAAATATCGGTTTCCCAAATAACTTAGTTATTTAACCTAGCACCGTATGCTACCTTCTGTGGGTCCCACAAACCACACAATCGAGAAATCAATCATGTCACAAACTGGGGGATACATACTGGGGTATTGGTCTGGCGGTTTTCAGCGTGCAGCGTGCAACACGCCTTTACAAGAACGCGTCAGGAAGACATGGATGGTTAGCGATGATGGGAGAAGTGGGACAAGACGTGATCGTGCAATCACTCACACACAACCCCACTACTTCATCACTCCACTTCCTCCATTTCCTACGAGAGACGAGGTTTGTGCTTTATGACTTGTATAAATAGGTCCATCACCTATTTCCAAACAACACACATAGACAAGACAGAAACCAAGTGTTGATACAACGTATTCAAACACACAGAGCTTTGCTTACATTATTGCAAGCCAGTTCGGTATTCTGATACAAGTCATAAACAACCAACACCTTCACGATCTCAATACCTTATTCGCTTCCCTCCCTAAGATCAACCCCATCTCCTTCACTTTGTGACCGAAGCAAGTCTGGAACGACCATTTCTTGGTTTAAGCCAGAATTGTACAGATTGATCTCTCGAATCAAAAGCACTCCCGTGCAGTCCATTTGTTTAGGGTTTAGATTCACTTCTCATCCACACACCCCAAATTACCAAAACCAGCAGAAATAGTTTTCACCCATAAACAATTGGCGACCACCGTGGGAGATTAATCTCTCGGTTGTGAAGTCAATTTCTTCAATACCAATTCAATTTTACTGATTTCGAAAATGGTGGATCTTAGGTCTGGATCAACAACCAATCCTGACGGGACTAGTGCTGACAACACTCTCGGTGTTGATATCCCAATCAGTGGTGTCACCGTGCAGCCAGTCAATACCATCAATGTATCTCGTGGAATTACTTCTTCTACTACTAGCACCAGCGGAGCAGGAGGATATATTCCATTGGGCGTGACACCTCCTATCACCAGAGCCAGAGCAGCCGCAAACCCTGGCATCTCTTCAAGTGTAACGCTTCCAGCCGTCACCAGAGCAACTGCCACTCCTCCATCGGGACGAGGAGCTGGAGGATCCAGAGGAGGACAAACCCCTATTACCATGGTGGATTTGATGGAGAGACAAGAAGTTCTCGCTAGGGCCCAAACGGACATGGCTACAACTCAGAAAGAGTACTCACTTTTATTAAGACATTAACTGATCGATTGCCACAAGAGACGCGACATCCCCTGGAGCCAACAAGGAACGCATTCAACGCACCCGGAGAAGGTACTTCAGCAGCGCGGGCTTACATGGACCTGACCAAAGAAGCGATAAACGACATACTCGGTCTCCTCATCAAGATGACATCAGATATGAGCGGTCCTGTCATGGAGACTCCTACACTGGGGACTGATCCTCACAAAGATCCTCCTCAAGTCAATAGTTTCACTATGAACCAGAGGCCGGTGGATCAGGAAGCGGCTTCAGTGTAAAGTTAATGCGAACTTTTACACCTCTCGAAGAATCAGCAGGCGGAGACGTTTGCTGCAATCAACCAGAGGAAGGTCATAACCGTGCCCTACATGTTACCGCACACATCAAGGATTCAGAGTTCAAGAGGGCCCTTATCGACACAAGAGCGTCTTCGAATGTGATTACTCTCAAGACTCTCAGGACATCCAAGGTTCGCCCGTGCAAGATCGTACGGAAGCCTACTAAAATGACAGATTTCGAGGGAAACCAAACCAACACGTATGGGTATGTCAACCTGAATTTATCTGTAGGGCACGTCCAGTCAAAGGTGAAATTCGAAGTCATAGAAAGAGAGCCACACTACCACATGATATTAGGGAGACCATGGCTTCATGGAAGTAGGATTGTCCCTTCGACATATCACCAGTGCCTGAAGACTATGCTGAATAAAGAAGTTGTCCGTATCCCTGCATCGCTGTCTCCCTATGCACCGATATGTGGAGTGAAATTGTTTGATTCAAGAGAAGCTCCGCAGGAAGGATCAGACAAAGTTCATTGCATCCCACTCCCCACGTGGGCGTCAATTCAGGAGGAGGACCGACTCGCATCATTGAGGGCTAAGCCCTACGATGCAACTTTACTGACAAGGCGTTCTTCTTCATCCGGTGAAGCCGCAACCAACGCTCACGCTAAGAGGGAACGAACTTTTGTGGAAAGCCTTGACCAGAAAAGGAAAACCGTATACTGACGCCGCTGTTAGCAATGAGCAGGAGATACTGTTACCCAGTCTCCCCACCCAACGGAATGCTACAACAATGACGATCCACAGGAAAAGGTGTTGGATGCTCCACCACAGCTGCAAGACGGCACCAACTCCACAACTGATGAGCTCGAAATCGTTAACATCGGGAATGAGGAATCTCCTAGGCCTATCTCCACCAGCTAAACCTTGTGTACGGATGAACGCACGAATCTTGTACAACTTCTCAAAGAATACCAGGACATATTCGCTTGGACGTATGAAGAAATGCCCAGTCTAGATGAAAAATTGGTCACCCACCATCTACATGTCATACCTGGAGCCAAGCTGACCAAGCAATCTCTGAGGCAATTCAGGCACGAGTCAGAAGAGCAAATCAAGACTGAGATTCAGAAGTTGCCTGCTGCTGGCTTCATTAAGCTCATCAATCATCCGACCTGGTTGGCTAATGTGGTCCCAGTGAAAAGAAAAATGGATAAATCAGATGCTGCGTGGATTTCAGATACTTGAACAAATGCTGCCCCAAAGACGATTTTCCTCTATCTGACACTGCATGTTAGTAGACTCCATCAGCGAACACGACATGTTCTTCTTCATGGATGGATATAGCGGGTACAATCAGATAAGGATGTACGAGCATGACGCAAGTAAAACAGCTTTTCAAACTCCTCTCGGAAATTTTTATTATACTGTAATGCCATTTGGTTTAAAGAATGCCGGTGCAACATATCAACGCTCTATGACGGCAATCTTCCACTGGAGCTGATACCTCAAGGGAGCAGCCTCAAGAAGATAACGATGTCTGCGCGTCATGTCGAGAAAGATCCGGGCGAATCACTCTATCAGACGATGGTGCATGTCTATCGTGCTATATTGTAGAATCTGCGCTTTTGGTCATCCTCTGGACTTCGTGAAGTTGTTGAACGCTCATCTACAAAAGCATCTGTCCTGCTAAAAAGAACTAGGTTTGCCAGTAATTAAGAGCCTCATGATGTTCGTTACTCAACATACATCTCGCCAACATGCAATACAACCTTCATCCTTCCGTAAGCTCGCTGAAGCAGTAAGAGGAAAGCCACCGAGATACAACATCCTGCGCGTCCAAAATTGCCAACTTCAACTCTAGTGCCACATGCAAGACTGCCACAATGATGAAACAACGTCCAAGATATTCCATATGTAGATCGACGGTAACTACATCAATGAGAGACACTTTCAGAATTTGTCTCCCGTGGAAGAAGTAGTTGCGTCACCAAAGGAGATTGCACTTGGGACTTAAGAGGGTGCCAAGTTCGTGCAAGTTGCCACCACGCCTCTCCCTGCCAGTCTCTTTTGATCACACCTGCTGCCAAGAACCCTCGTCGATTGATACCATCCAGAGCTTCACCATATCAATGAACAATACGTACAAAAGACCCATCGGGTATACAAGATGGAGCCACGTATACCACGTTTGGGGACTGAGGCTCAGCATGAAATTCCTTAGCCATCAGTCAAGAACTTTTTCAACACAAGAGAGATGGTCAATCAAGAAACATGTAATTCTCCAGGGGAAACCAAACTGAAGAAGAGGCCGCTTCAACACTCTCTCCAGCAGAAGCCGCTTCAACGCTTCCTCCACCAGAAGCTGCTTCAACGCTCTCTCCACGTTCGCTTCAGAATCCTGCTTCTCTCCAGGAGCCGCCTCCATGTTCGCTTCAGAAGCCTGCTTCAGCTGCTCGCTCCAGGAGCTGCTCGCTCCAGAAGCTGCCTCAACGCTCTTTGCAGGACCCACATTCACATTTGAGCATACAAGGTTCATTTTTGATCAAAGCAAGCACGCGGTGGGTCCCACGTTCAAGCGAAGCAAGCTGCAAGGCCGGTGTTTGGTCAAGCTAGCAGGGTCGGTGTTTGGTAGAAGTAGCAAGGATGACACTCGAGCAAGCACATCAACCGTATGGGAAAATCAGGCGCAGGACAGGGCCGACATTTGAAACATGTATACGGTGGACCCGTATTTGATCGAAGCATGCACAGCTTCCCATGTTCGAAGCAAGCATGCTCGCATCGGGTCCCACGTTCGACCGAAATAGGCACGCGGTGGACCCACGTTTAACCGGAGCAGGCACAACAAGCCCACGTTCGATCAAGCAGGCGCATGATGAGTCCCACGGTTGAGCGAAGGAGGCGGGTCCACATGCCTATAAAACATGTGCAACAGGGTGACGTTTGGTCGAAGCATATACATGGTGGGGTCCATATTCGTCCAGGGTTACATGCACGACTTTCTATGGGAAGAGGAGCATACAAGTTCTATTCCCTTCTTGGCTCAAATACCTGAAGGAGGAAACCGGTCACACCAAGGTCGTGGTCACACCTGGCATACTCACACGGACGATTGCCAACACGGCCGGCCAGAGTCCCTCCAGGTAAACTTCCTTTATCTTTTCTTTTTACGTTGTATACGTCACCATCTCATCCCTACCCCACAATAATGTAACCATTATACGCTAGGCATGGGACTTAATGTTGATGGTGGATTTTTGTTCAAGGCTAAAATTATAAAATCGAACTTAATACGCTGACATCCTGCAGAGGATAAAGCTATCCGAGTGATGAATACTTCTTCACTTTACTAATTCACCTAGAATGGAGCATGTGGCAACAATCCCAGTATTCTGTGAATTAAAATACACAAAATTCATCCAGGATGGAGCATGTAGCAACAATCCCAAAAAACCCTGTGAATTTTTAGCATTATTCATAATGCATGATTAACCTTGTATTTCCTGTGTTGTTCCCACATAACTCTCATTATTGGTGTGGCGTGACGATTGAGTGTTGCTCTCAGCAGAGTAACGCGAATCTCCAAGTACCAATAGTGAGGCATGCACGAGATACCCGTACAGGCTACATCTCTCGATGTGTTATACTAGCCCGATTGAGCATATATCTCTCGGTGTGTTATACTAGCCCAATTGAGATCTCTAGGTGTGTTATACTAGCCCGATTGAGCATATCTGGACTTCCCGTGTCAGTCTCAGAAACAATCACGACCACGCGAGTTGGCTGCATGATTTAACCAGCCTAAACGATCCTCATCAGGAGCAGGCTACCACCTTAATGACCACCAGCGGGCCCATTTTTGCTCTGGTCGGTTGAATACATACCGCGCCTCCCAAACAACCACCGAACGCCAGCCTAAAGTAATATGGTTGGGCTGGTGTGGAGCATCTTGAAAAAGCTTGTACGCACAAGACTGCCAATGTCGGTCACAAAACAGATCGCGGTCGTCCAACTTCGCCCGCATGGTTGGACGACATAAATCATCCCATGACCGGTTGGACAAGCGTTTTCCTGCACATCGGCGGGCCCCCCCTTTCTACTTACTTGACCGACCTTCTCACGACCTAGCCAGGGATGATCAAAACGCTTGCTCGAAGTTCGTCTGGCGTGATGCTTTAAGGGTCACAGGAAAGTCCACTAGTGTCTTAAATTGATCACGACCATCCAACTTCACCTGCATGATTTGATGGCTTAGATCAAGCCTATGACCGTGGGACAGGTACACACATGCTCACCACCGGCTCAATGTCGGCCCCACATGGTCGTCCTCCCCAAAGGAGGAGCATAGCTTGCCAAACCGTTAGGTTGAAGTCGTGTACACACGACCGATCCAAAACCCTAATTAGGGTTTGCGGCATGTTACATGTGTCGCTAATCGATCGCGAGCGTCCATCTTCGCAAGCTTGGACGGAGGGTGTAGATGTTGACTTAAAAGGTCCCGAGCATGTCAACATGATCACCGTGGGACCATCTACACGCATGACCGATCGACCAAGGACAACCATGGCCGGACGTCTCGAAACGCGCGCCCGAAGTAGGCATGTCGCACGGTTTCCAACTCCTTTGCGGTATGGGATTTCTGTTGCAAATCAATCTCAGCCACTCCTCTTTGCCAGTCAAATTGAGTGGCTTAGATCACACTTTCATGGGACAGTGAGGTACAGATGTGTACACCGGCAAGCCTGTCTACACGCATGCCCAGTCGGTCCTGCCTAAAAAACCTCTCATGCTTGGTTTCGACCAAGCTGAAGAGTGATGCTTGCGCACTTCTTTAAAACCTTAAAATTCCACCAACGGTCGCAGATGAGCGTCATAAGATCATCTCGTCCGTCCAACTCTACCATCTTGGTTAGGCAGCCCTGGCTAGGAGTTAGTCGACCAAAGAAGCCTCCCCATGATCACCGTCCACTACTCATCCACATAGAGTGATCGGCCAAAGCAAGGCTCGCCCATGCAGCCTCCAAAAGATCACTTGAAGATGGTTGGACGTGATGCTATTTTAAGACACTTGATCCTGACTTACTCCATTAAGCCTTAAAATAGCGATACTTCATACATGCTGAATATAATCGATGCATTACATGCGTAGAATACACACGATATTTCATAAATATCGGTTTCCCAAATAACTTAGTTATTTAACCCAGCACTGTATGCTACCTTCTGTGTGTCCCACGATCCACACAATTGAGACATCAAGCATGTCACAAACTGGGGGATACATACTGGGGTATCGGTCTGGCGGTTTACAGCGTGCAGCGTGCAACGCGCCTTTACAAGAACGTGTCAGGAAGACATGGAAGGTTAGCGATGATGGGAGAAGTGGGCCAAGACGTGATCGTGCAATCACTCACACACAACCTCACTACTTCATCACTCCACTTCCTCCACTTCCTACGAGAGACGAGGTTTGTGCTTTATGACTTGTATAAATAGGTCCATCACCTATTTCCAAACAACACACACAGACGAGACAGAAACCAAGTGTTGATACAACGTATTCAAACACACAGAGCTTTGCTCACATTATTGCAAGCGAGTTTGGTATTCTAACACAAGTCATAAACATCCAACACCTTCACGATCTCAATACCTTATTCGCTTCCCTCCCTAAGATCAACTCCATCTCTTTCACTTTGTGACCGAAGCAAGTCTGGAACGACCATTTCTTGGTTTAGGCCAGAATTGTACAGATTGATCTCTCGAATCAAAAGCACTCCTGTGCAGTGCATTTGTTTAGGGTTTAGATTCATTTCTCATCCACACACCCCAAATTACCAAAACCAGCAGAAATAGTTTTCACCCATAAACAACATATCCATAGGATCGGTTCCCATTTCTGCTAAAACATGCTGCACCTCATACAAGGATCTATTCCCCTTTGTGATAGGTTGCACCTCTTACTAGGATCGGTTACCCTTTACCCAGAGTCGGTCTTACCAATAATACAAAATCGATCATACCATCTCAGGTGATTACTTAAGATCGGTTTCACTAATAAAAGTCATACCAATACAAAAGTCAGGCCTTTGTGAATAGTTTTACCAAGAACACAAACAAGTCATGTGCGGTTATACTAATCACACATATTGGTTGTTCACAAGATACTCAATGAATAACAATACAAATAACGCCTGACAATTTTCTTTTTCGATTCACAAAACAAGTTCATGAATTTACTTCCTTAAAACACATGTAAAACATTGTTTCCTAGGATGAAATCCTCACCTCATACCCATACATAATAACAATAGAATTTAAACGATTATGTCGATGTCTTATCTACAAAGTTTAATGGTTAAGCAATAAAACTCGTATTGTATTCCTTAATACTATGTCTAACTAGAGTGTTCATGCTTCGCAGTTTTGTTTTCAATATGCACGACTTGAAAGATACGTTAGGGAATGAAACAATTCAAGTCAAATATCACTAAACTCAAGTGGAAGGATGATGTTGTCGTTGTAGCTTCTTACTTCTTCACTTCTTCAAGTCTTCGCAATACTTGTAATGTCTAATATCCTAATACTTTCAAGCTAACCTATATAAAGTTGACTCTAGTACATAATCTAGCGACTCTTTAGTGATGAAACTTGACTCTATTTGATTCACTAAAATATGACAACCAAACTTGACATACCAACGCTTGGTGGGTTCAACCGAACTATGTTCTAACAATCTTCCTCTTTTTCAATTTTAGTGATGAAACTCTTACAATCATATGGATAAACAAATTACAAGAATTCATTACACATGCGCTTGATTCCCGAATTCAACAACACAATAACCTGTATACATTCAATCCTTAAATGCCGCTGTTGACATTATAATAACAAAGAATATTACTCCCCCTAAAGGTAATATAGGTATATTTTATCAATCCGCGCGTCTTTTTTATTCCCTTTGTAATGATATGTTACTCCCCCTTAGTCTATGCTTTCACTCTTTCGTTAGATAAACGTTTAAGCACCAATGTCCTTTTTCTTAGTGATACCAATCAATATAAATCAATGCAAGTATCACTTGTTTACTCCATATATTTCTCCCCTTTTTGTCACAAAATGACAAAGAAACGAAAAAATAAAGGACAAACTGAAAAGGATCTTACAAATTTCAAAATAGACTTGCAACCTATAGAGTTAAGCACGAGAGTTCCACACACCATTTTTGATAACCAATATAAAAACCGAATTACAAAGTAATTATGTTTTGATATGTTATCAAGGAAACAATTTCCCGAAGCAATTTTCCCTAATAGTTTAGCAAACCCAAAATCAACTAAGCACCTTAGTTCCTTTGCTAAACCGATTGTACAAATACAATCGCTTGTTCAATAAGACCAAAATAAAGATAACTCTATTTTTCTCATCAGGTTCTAATTATCCATATAACTTAGACCTTTCAGTTTTAAACAAGACAAGTACTAGGTTAGTTAACTAGCATTTCTTGTTAAGGCATTCGATTCGACTTGAATAACTGAAACCTCCACTTTGATAAGTCTAACTAAGATCAGAATTAACTTAGTTTCTCTTATCCGGAATCGAATTGGACTAAACAATTCAAAACTTTTCTTTCGTTAAGCCATATACAATTCATACAAACCAAAATAAATCAACTTGCATAATTATTCACCACAACCGGAAGCAATTGAAACAACATAGACATTAAAGCACCGCGATTGCATCGAAATTTTGTAAGCATAAACGATGATACCACACAATAAAGCAAGATAACAATAGTTTTTCTTAACCGGAAACAATTGAATCACACACACATCCATACACACATAGTGGAATAAAACATCAATTGTACCGAAATTTTGTTAAGCAAAAGCAATAAATATATGAAATAAAATCAGGCTTTTCTTAAACAGGAAGACAATTAACTAACAAGATTGTTACCTCAAATTTCGCATCCTCTTCTCCAATATGTTTGCATCTTCTTCCAGGGATAATTGATATCGGAATATCATTATGTTATCATTCTTATTCAAAACAAAATAATAAAAACAACCAACCTTTACCAGAGAAACACATATGCTTTTATGCTAAACCAAAACCGATTCAACATATCGTGACTTTTTCACATATTGTTTCTATAAGAACCCCTCATGATCCTTTGATAAAGCCTACCAACATGGGCTAGAACTTAATCCTGCTAAATCAAAAAGTTACCCAAACCATAAGGGTTCACAACATTATGATATCGAATATCAAGATTATGAAAACCGAAAACATACATCTCATAAATAAATTTGCAATACACCATAAATATTCGATGAAATCAAGTATTGCAATTACCTCAGTCTTATAGGAAATCGAATTACTAAACCAACGCAAAAAGAATGAGGTCATTCCGAATTCGGACGAAGAAGTTATAGGCAAAACAGTTTTACACTCCTTCGTATTGCACCTCTCACTAGGATCGGTACCCATGTGTTGCTAGTGAAGGATCACAATACTAAACTGTTTTTTGGCATAACTTTTGCATACGAAGTCCAAATTCAGTGATTTTTGGCTCATTTTAACCATAAAAGCAAGAGCTACACGTATATGATCAGTAGATATCAACATCATCAATTCGAAATTACCGTTTCTATCAAAATATCAAAAATAGATAGAGAAGGTATGAGTATAGAAAATAAATCTCCCTAAAGATGTTAATTAGTCATAAAATAACGAGAGCTCATGTGCTCAGTTTTTTATGTGCTTTCTCACCTTTCAAAATATTGAGCACCAAGGTGAGTATGCATATTCTAACACAACTACGTTGTGTTTATTTGAGACTTGTCTTCTTTGTCACTATAGACTAAGACAAAATCATCATTCTTGACCTCTTGCTTGGTTTGTTTTCTCTTGTTCCATCTCTTGTTTTTCTTCTTTGACTTGTGATGAAGAGTGTCATTATCACAACGTTTACTAGTACAAGAGATTTCAGACATGATGTCTTTCTTTAGTCTTAATAGAATACTCTTGTAATTATTGTCACCAACAATTAACAGCTGAGAGTCATTCTTGTGACTAACTTTTGGTCCCTTCTTGGCTATGGAGGACTTCGGGACCCATGACCGAGATCCAACTACGGGTCATTTCTTGGTGAACATAATCTGCCATCATTTCTTCGATTCCTGCATTTATGTGTCAGAATAAAGAGAGGTTCAGTAGGGAAATGAAAGAGACTAGAGTTGGGTTTCGCAAGAGCAACTTTCTCCTTCATATCATTAGGACGATTGTCCTTTTGAGTATTTTGCGAAACACCCTTTCTCCAATTTGGAACATCAGATCTTGTCTTTGCATTTACAAAGTAATTCCTCTTTCTATATTCGGGTCTTTTATGAGATGACCAAGTCGAGTGATATGCAAAATTTGAACTATCATTATAATAATTCTTTTGCCTAAACTTAGGACAACAACGATCTGATTTCTTATGAGGAGAAAACTTAGCCAATTCGTTTGATACAAAAGAAAGTGCATCTTGCATCTTACGAACTGTGCATCCCATTGCAAGTGTCCTTTATTACTGAAAAATCGGGGATCTAACAACCACACCCAATATTTCGCTTAGCAATCTGTATGGATAAACTCCAACATAATTTTAAGAGAATCAACTAGACAGTCAGACTCAATCTTAATAAAAGTATATCAAAGAGTTATATCTCACTCTCTCGATTCAATACTTACTCAAGCAAATAGAAATCCGCGAGTCTAATTGAATACAAGAGAAATCACTTGAACGGTACCAAAGACCAATGTTCAAGGATCAATCAATTTCAATCAACAACCAAAGGTTGGGTTTCCCAATGGATCGATTCAACGCACAACCTGTGATATTTCAATTATATAAAAAAATATAATGCGGAAAAGAAATAACACAGACACCAGAAGTTTTGTTAACGAGGAAACCGAAAATGCAGAAAAACCCCGGGACCTAGTCCAGATTGAACACACACTTTATTAAGCCGCTACAGACACTAGCCTACTACAAACTAACTTCGGTCTGGACGGTAGTTTAACCCCAATCAATATCACACTGATCCAAGGTACAGCTGCGCTCCTACGTCTCTGATACCAGAAGGATACTACGTACTTGATTCCCTTAGCTGATCTCACCCACAACTAAGAGTTGCTACGATCCAAAGTCGAAGACTTTAATAAACAAATCTGTATCACACAGAAAAGTTTATAGTAATAGATAAATTTGTCTCCCCCAGAAATACCTACGAGTTTTTGTTCTGTCTTTAGAAAAATCAAGGTGAACAGGAACCAATTGATAAACCAAACTTATATTCCCGAAGAACAACTTAGTATTATCAATCACCTCACAATAGTCTAAATCGTATGATGGCGAAACTAGATATTGTGGAATCACAAACGATGAGACGAAGATGTTTGTGACTACTTTTATATCATGCCTATCGGAGAAATCAATCTCAAGTCAATCCTTATGATTGTACTTAGTACGATAGAAACAGCAAGATCAGATCATACAACTACGGGAAAGTAGTATCGGTCTGGCTTCACAATCCCAATGAAGTCTTCAAGTCGTTAACCTACATGGTCTTGGTATAAACCTAAGGTTAAAGAAGAATCGACTCTAGCTAATACAACTAGTATCACACATGAGGTGTGGGGATTAGGTTTACCAGTTGCTAGAGTTCTCCCTTATATAGTCTTTCAAATCAGGGTTTGCAATCAATGTTAGCTTAGTAACAAAGCATTCAATATTCACCGTTAGATGAAAACCTGATTAGATTCAAGCTAATATCTTTCAACCGTTAGATCGAAACTTAGCTTGTTACACACATATGAAATGCACGTTTATCTAGGTTTGTGTAACCGTACCCAGACATGTACATCTAGTTGGTTCAACAGTAGTTAACCAAATGGTTATCCATATGAGCACTTTCATATCAATAATATTCTTCTTTACCATAACTAGTTCAAATGACTCAAATGAACTAGTTAGAGAGTTATTCAATTGCTTAGATCTTTATAATAGACACAATTGAAACAAAAACGATTTGATTCACTCGAATCGATTAATGAACTTTATAGCCACGGTTTGCAAACTTGCATTCTGTAGTTTATATAAGTTTAGGTTCACGAATAATCGTTTTTAGAAAATAACTAACTTAAGTATGCGGACTGGTATGCGGACTTAAGTACCCGGAATAAGTTTGTAAATAGTTCACAAACTCCAGCAGATTTTCTCGGGAAGAGAACCTCCGACAGTATGCGGACTGTGTTCGTAGACTAGGTTCGCGGACTCTGTTCCATTTTTCCTGATCAACAAAGTACGCATACTTTGGTTCAAGAAATAAGGACTTATACATGTATGAGTTATCACACAATGCTTATATCCAACAATGGTTATATAATCTAAACTCTCATTTGAATCGTTGAACCATTCTTAGAGGATGTTATATAGTTGTTGTTCACAAACAATTTTTCGTCAAAGCCATTTTCAAGTGATTGAAACTTAACATGACTTTCGTCACTAGTAAAGATGAACTTGGCCAAAGCGAAAGCTTAGCAACACATATTTCGAGAAATAGATAGGCGAGATAAACTCGGCTCGAAGTAGCAAATGTGTACAATCAAAGTCTATATAGCAAAACGACTTTTGTCTCAAGATATAGAGTAGATAGATTTTTGAGTGATAAATAAGTTCAAGTCTCCACATACCTTTTACTCGATGAAGTTCCACCAGTTCTTTGAGTAGTTCTTCGTCTTTTTATGATGATTGCCATGGAGTCTTGAGATCAACTACACTTTCTATCCTAGTTCGAGACTTAGCTAATAGTAGACTAGAAATCAAGACTTATAGTTTTGATCACGAACATTGACAAACATGCTTGAGATAGCAACGCATGCGAGTTCGACCGAGCAGTGCTCTAACAATCTCCCCCTTTGTCAATTTAAGTGACAAAACTATCAATACATATGGAATACAAAAATAGATGAACAAACTTTTGTAGCTTCTCTTCCACATGCTTGATCTTCTTGGTTCTTCAACATTACTCGAAATCTTCGTCACTTCCAAGTACTCCAATGATCCCAAAGGTTGTAAGTTTAGTATCACCGTTGTTGAAAATCCGTAGTCATAACAATGAGAAAACAAGAATTCTCAATCATTGTTATATAGTGTCATAGTATTATTATACAACATCAAAGTTCAATTGTAACACAACTTCAACAACAATACTATGGTGATATGTATCACTCCCCCTTAGTCAATACTCCATCTCACATGGAAACCACTCCCCCTTACATAATGATCCGAAAACCATATGTATTTGTAGTGTGAACTACACATTAATTCTTCCCCTTTTTGTCAATAAAATTGGCAAAGGTATGAAAACTAGTGGGATCCTAATGAAATTTCCATAGAGACATTTCATGACCAAAAGCAAGCACATATCAACTTTTTAGATGCCATCATTTAGCCGAAGCTAAATGCATTCAACAAGGAGTTTATAAAGATACAAGATAACCCCTATAATATTCCACAACCGCACTCCCCAAAAGGATTTGACAATTAAGCACAAGTTCAATTAAGAACTCTCCCCCATAAAATGTCATTCCCGAAAGAACAACAAGAGCGACCTTACTTTCACAATAAAAGAAGGATTTCTTTTGGACATCATAAATCACATACGAGTATGAATTTGAATAAAAAAAAAACTCAATTAAATTAACCACAAGAAAACTCGTGATTAATTCAATAGGAATACACAACTAAATTACCACAAGAGTGTGATCAATTCAATTGGTCATGCTCGACATAAGAGAACTTACGGATCCGCACAGTATATGGATCAGGGAAGATAAATACTACAAAATAGACAAGGATTCATTCTATTTCCCATCACTATTTGCACAATGACATAAAATAGACATAATCCTTGTAAACAAAAGTTCATCCTACCTTCCATCAATATTTGCATAATGACATAATAGGCTTAAAACTTTTGTAATGTCAAAATCTCATTCATTCTTTTATCAATACATGCATATCGACATATGAAAGACTTAACTTTTGACAAAGTATGGGACAATCATAGTTCACAGACGCAAACACACATATCCCATAACAAGTTTGCAATATATAAAACCATAAAGATTAATACTGTAAAAATCATCTTCCAAACAATTTTTTTTAGAATTTAAACAAATAAACCTAAAAATAATAAAGATAAAAATGTTGGACATAGCTATGTGTAATCACAATAATGGCTATTCCAAACTCAAGTTATTCTTCCTAAAAACACAAGAATAAAATTCTCATAAGAAGATTTACTAGACATCACAGTTCATTGAGAACCTCATACCTTTCAATGAATCCGCTAAAGAAGGTATCACTGATTTCCTTTACTCTCTTGACCGTAAACACACCATGTTCGTGAGTTAGAACACTAACTTTTCGATCAACAACCCGAGAAAGCTTTCTAGCCTTGACACAGTCCATGATGAGATTCTTTTGATTCTGTATCAGAATATTCTGATTAGCAAAAATTCTGGCCTGACCATCTAAGAGTTGATTTATTTGCAGTTGAAGATTTGCAAACTCGATCTTTGAATCGTTCTGAAAACGAGTTAAATCCTTGACATAATCATCAATCCAGGAGTTGTGATCCTTTCTTTCAAGAATATTCTTTAGAACCAACTCTTGAATTGACTCACGTCCTTGAGTGTCTTTCTCCATATCAAGATGTACTATCTCTTGAGATTTTGCAGAGTTCTCCATATACTTTTTTTGATAGGGATGGAATAACACAATAAAGAGAGTATATATGTGTTTGTAAAAAGGAGAAGGAAACTCTTGTTTTGTAAATCCTATGAACTCACAGGAGTAGGACACGAACGTTCACGGACCGTTCACAAGAGAGGGATGTGTTTGAACTAAATCCAGTAAGAGGAAAAACAAAATGTTTGTCAAATATTGCTCAAAAATTCTTAGAATTAGAGCCTGAGTCATAAAAAAAACTTTCATAACTCTGATTGATTGACAACAGAAAACGACATAAAGAGACTAGTTGCATAGCTAGAGTAGCTAGAGTAGGGAAATCTAATCCCCACACCTTACGTATGATACTAGTTACATAGCTAGAGTAGATTCTCCTTTAACCTTTGGTTTCTTTTTCTAAACCAGGTTTACGACTTAAAGACTTCATTAGGATTGTGAAGCCAGACCGATACTAGTTTTCTTGTAGTTGCGTGATCTGATCTTGCATCTTCTATCGTTACGAGTACGATTGTAATAATTGGCTCGAGATTTATATTTCTGATAGGCAAGATAGAAAAGTAATCACAAACACTTCGTCTCATCGTTTGTGATTCCACAATATCTTTTCTCGCTGCGTCGATTAATATTATTGTGAGGTGATCAATAATACTAGGTTGTTCTTCGGGAATATAAGACCGGTTTATTGATTGGTTCTTGTTCACCTTGATTTATCAAAAGACGGAATAAAACTCGTAGGTATATTCGTGGGAGACGGATTTATCTATTACCGTAGACTTTTCTGTGTGATACATATTTGTTTATTAAAGTCTTCGACTTTGGGTCGTAGCAACTCTTAGTTGTGGGTGAGATCAGCTAAGGGAATCAAGTACGTAGTCTTGCTGGGATCAGAGGCGTAGGAGCATAACTGTACCTTGGATCAGTGTGAGATTGATTGGGGTTCAACTACAGTCCAGACCGAAGTTAATTTGGAGTAGGCTAGTGTCTATAGCTTCTTAATACAGTGTGTTTTCAATCTGGACTAGGTCCCGGGGTTTTTCTGCATTTGCGGTTTCCTCGTTAACAAAATTCTGGTGTCTGTGTTATTTCTGTTCCGCATTATATTTGTTTATATAATTGAAATATCACAGGTTGTGCGTTGTTCAATCAATTTAGGATATCCGAACTTTTGGTTGTTGATTTAAATTGATTGACACTTGGATATTGGTCTTTGGTGCCATCTAAGTTATCTCTCTTTGATAAAGACTCGCAGATTTCTATTTGCTTGAGTAAAGATCAAATCGAGAGATTGAGATATAAACTCTTTGATATACTTTTATCTAGATTGAGTCCGACTATTTAGTTGATTCTCTAGAAAGTATATTGGAGTTTGTCCATACATATTTCCAATCGAATTGTTGGGTGTGGTTGTTGTACCCCCACTTTTTCAATTGGTATCAGAGCAAGCAAACACGTTTAAGACCTTACAAGTCTGTGTTTGTAGCGATCTGACTCTATGGACAGAGGTGCTATCTCGATTAACGTACCACCAGTCTTCGATGGCTCTAATTACTTATGGTGGAAAATTATTATGCAAGTTTTTCTTCAAGCGCGTGATTTTCAATCATGAGTATATGTTGTTAATGGCTATGATCCTCCCGTTGTGGCAGTTGGAGATGTAAACGTTCCCAAACCTATTGGTGAATACAACCCTGCTGAGATACTTGCTGCAAAGCAAAACTCCGACGGTTTAAATACGATCATATATGCCATTACTCCAAATATTCAGCACCATGTGACTAATTGCACTAAGTCGCAAGAAGCTTGGGATATCTTGGAAACCGTATTCGAAGGTAACTCCAGTGAAAAGGAAGCTAGGCTTCAAAACCTTAATTCTGATTGGGAAAACCTTCGTATGGCAGATGAATAAACATTTGATGAGTTTAATCACAAAGTTTCTGAAATTGTTAATGCATCTTTTGCATTGGGTAAGACTATTCCTGAAAAGGACATTGTGATGAAAATTCTCAGATCGTTGCCATCTAGATACGATTCTAAGAAGCATGCCATCGTTGAGGGAAATAACCTTAATAATCTCTCCAGAAATACGCTGGTTGGGAAGCTTAAGATCTTTGATTACGAACATTCATCCAAAACTAAGGATGTTGCGTTCAAAGCACAAAAGGACACTAAATTACTTGATAAGAGTAAAAAAGTGTATATCTCTAAAGATGATCATTCTGAGACAGATTCATCAGATGAAGATCTTGACAAGTCAGTCTCGATGATCACAAGACAGTTTAGGTATCTTCTGTTGAAGAGAAGTAAACGGTTCTCCAGAGATACGCCTAAATCATCAGTTAAACCTCATAATCGTATTCCTCCTAAAAATAGGGAAACAGATGAAACTGATGATGAGGATATGCCTCAGTGCTTTAAGTGTAAAGGATTTGGTCATTTTGCAAACGAGTGCCCAAATCGTAGAAAATACACTGGGAACAAAGGTCTTGCTGCAACTCTTGATGAAATGTCTGACAGCTATGTTTCTAATGAAGACGAGATATCAAGTGTTGCACTTCTTGGTGAAAAAATTGATTTTGATAACTGTAGCAATACATAAATCAATCTCAATATTCTTTCAGAAGATGATCCAACTAATTTGGAAGAAAAAATTGACCCACTTCTTGGAAACTCTGTTTGTAATGTTTCAGGTTCCACCATGTGTCTAGCTGCGTGCACATCTCAGAAGCCTGATTTTTATCCTAGTTTGACGTGTTCGTATTGTTCTCTAAAGGGTCATGAACTTTCAAGGTGTTACAAGTAAAAACACCAATTGAGGCACGTCAACAAACTTCAACGAAGAGCAAATCATTTAGCAAGGAAGCTTAAACTTGCTCAGAAGACCGCTGAGGTATGTAGGATCTTATCTTCGTCTAAGAAGTTAGTTTCCAAGAACAAACCAAGGCCATTAGAGGAGAAGGTATGGTCAAATCGTTTTGATAGACAGAAGTCTGAGGATTCCTCTCAAGAGGAAAATGGTGGACAAATTGTTGTTCACTGCAACACAACTTGATTATGTTGTTTTGGAAATCTTGTCTCATGTGCCTGATCAAAAGAGACAATGATTTTGTACCTCTCAGGCTTCAAGAAAAGTTTTTCGTTCTTTTTCTTAGTTTTTTGTTCTTTCCTGTCTATCAACAAAGGAGGGTTATTATCGACAATTCGACTCTTTATAGGGTTGTGAGTTGGACGTGTACGAACCTGTTTAAAGGTTTCGAAACCCTACATTCCTTTTTCCTTCCTCAAAACCTCTTTTTATCTCAAGACTACTTGTTGCGTTCAATTTGTGATTTCCTCTCACAAACCCATACGTTATGGATACTCCAAGCATGATGTCTTCTGATGGAAAAGATGTTAATGTGATTGTTAAGCCATCAATCATGAAGGAAAAATAAAAATCTCCGTTATCTCCTACCTTGAAAAGAAAAATAAGGAATGTGAGGAAGCCAAGAGCCGTTCCTTCAAACTCTCAAAAACTTTCTGGTGTTCTTGAAGAGTTGAAGGAGATGCAAAAGGAGATTCAACAAATAAAGGCTTTTGTGTATAAGACTCATGAGATTCAGAAGGCCCTGGTTCGACAACATCAGCCGAGAAGGTTTATTGATATAAACTCCTACCTTAATGAACCTTATGTCCCAATGGTTGTTGACACAAGGAGTTCGGGGACGATAAAGAATTCTTCAAAGGTCTTATTGTCTAGTAAATCTTCTATTTTTCTTGTTTTTATTAGAAGAATAACTAGAGTTTGGAATAGCCATTATTGTGATTACACATAGCTATGTCCAACGTTTTCATCTTCATGTTTTTGTATTTATTGGGTTAAATTCTAAACTTGTTTGGAAGATGATTTTTGCAGTATTAATCTTTATGGTTTTATATATTACAATATTGTTATGGGATTTGTGTGTTTACGTCCGTGAACTTGACCGTCCCATACCTTGTCAAAAGTAAAGTCTTTCGTATGTCGATATGCATGTATTGATAAAAGAATGAATGGACTTTTGACAAATACAAAATTTAAGCCTATATTGTCAATCTTTGATGGAAGATAGGTTAAGATCTTTTGTTTGCAAGGATTATGTCTATTGTATGTCATTGTGCAAATAGTGATGGAAAATAGAATGAATCCTTGTGTATTCCGCAGTAATTGATCTTCCCTGATCCATATTTTATGTATTACTGTGAGGCTCCGTAAAGTGTCTTATGTTGAGCATTAAACAACCAAGTTGATTATTTTTGATTAGTTATGTTGTTGTTCCGTAAGGTACTTTATGTCGAGCATTTTCAACTAAGTTAATCATCTTGTTTGGTTATTTAGTTGTTGCTCCGTAAGTTTTCTTATGTCGAACATGACCAATTAAATTGATTACTTTTGTGATTAATTTGGTTGTGTATTTCAATTAGATAAATTATGGGTTCTCTTGTGATTAATCTAATTGTATCTTTAAGTTTCCATAAGTTCACCTATGTTTGAGCATTTGTCGATTAAATTAATCATGGGTTCTCTTTTGGTTAATTTAATTGAACTTTTTGGATTGGAATTCATACTTGTATGTGATTTTTTATGTCCAAAGAAATCCTTCTTTTCTTTCGAAATTAAGGTCGCTCTTGTTGTTCTTTCGGGAATGACATTTAATGGGGGAGAGTTATTTTGAACTTGCGCTTAATTGCCATATCTTTGTGGGGAGTGCGGCTGTGGAATATTATAGGGGTTATCTTGTATCTTTATAATTTCCTTGATGAATGCATTTAACTTCAGCTTTATGATTGCATCTAAAGAACAAGTTGATATTTTTGCTTTCTTTTGGTCAAGAAATGTCTCTTTCGGAAATTTCATTAGGATCCCGTTCTTGTACCTTTGCCAATTTTATTTATAAAAAGGGGGAGAATTAATATCACCATAGTATTGTTGTTGAAGTTGTGATACAATTGGACTTTGACGATGTGTAATGATACTATGACACTGTATAACAATGATTGAGAACTATTGTTTTCTTATTGTTATAGCTACGGATTTTCAACAACGATGATGCTAAACTTACAACCTTTGGGATCATTGGAGTACTTGGAAGTGACGAAGATTTCGAGTAATGTTGAAGATTAGGCATGTGGAATAGGAGTTACAAAAGTTAATTTATCTATTTTTTGTATTCCATATGTATTAATAGTTTTGCCACTAAAATTAACAAAGGGGGAGATTGTTAGAGCATTGCTCGGTCGAACTCGCATGCGTTGCTATCTCAAGCATGTTTGTCAATGTTAGTGATCAAAACTATAAGTCTTGATTTCTAGCCTACATAGCTAAAGGTCTCGGACTAGGATATAAAGTGTAGTTGAGCTCAAGAACTCCATGACAATCATCATACAAGACGAATGACTACTCAAGGAACTGGTGGATCTTCATCGACTAAAAGGTATGTGGAGACTTGAACTTATCTGTCACTCAAAAGTCTATCTATTCTATCTTCTACTCTTGAGATAAAAGTCGTTTTGATATATAGACTTTCATTATGCACATTTGTTATTTCGAGTCGAGTTTATCTCGCCTATCTATTTCTCGAAATATGTGTTGGTAATCTTTCGCTTTAGCCGAATTCATCTTTACCTAGTGACGAAAGTCATTTATGTTTCAATCACTTTGAAAATTGCTCTGACGAAAATGGTCTGTGAATAACGGTTATATCCGTCCTCTGAGAATGTTTTAATGATTGAAATGAAAGTTTAGATTATATAACCATTGGTAGGATATAAGTATTGTTGTGGAAACGCATATATGTATAAGTCCTTATTCCTTGAACCAAAGTTTGCGAACTTTGTTGATCAAGAGAAATGGAAGTGGTGTGATCCAAGTCCGCGAACTAAGTCCGCGAACTCAGTCCGCTCTCGACCCGAGAATTTCTGCTGGAGTTTGTGAACTCCTTCCATGAGCTTAAGTCCGCGAACCCATTCCGCGAACTTGAGCAGGTTATATCTAAAACCGGTTGTTCTTGAACTCATGTTTATTTAAACTAAGGAATGCTTTTGCAAACCGTGGCTATAAAGTTCATGAACCGATTCGAGTGAATCAAACCGTTTTTGCTTCGATTGTGTCTTGTGTAGTTACATAAGATCTAAGCAATTGAACAACTCTCTAACTAGTTCATTTGATTCATTTGAACTAGTTATGGTGAAGAAGAATATGGTTGATATGAAAGTAATCATATGGCTAACCATTTGGTTAACTATTGTTGAACCAACAAATGCTAAAGTTTGAGAACGGTTCGTAAACCCAAAATTGGACATTTCATTTGTGTGTAACTGATCGCAGTCGTATGCCTCAACAATAATTCACTTTCTTACTCAACAAAATATAAATGAAGTGCAAGGTAAGGAAGAGTTCGTTCCACAGAGAGGCAATTGTTGTTATAAAAATTCTAGTTACTTAGTAACCAATGGGGGAATTTTTGTTTTATCAATTCTTATGAGCATTAAGTTTCAGAAATAGGCTAATAAATGCAATTGTCATACATTGCGCATAACAATTCGGACAATGGTCAAACTCTACGTATGATCACAAGAGTGTATCCCTACAAACCTTGATCATATTATGCTACTTGTATTTGTGGTTATCGCTCGATGAAAACCCTAAATTAACTATGGACAAGGATGCAAGTCTAATTAATTGGACACTTAACCAAACAAACATCTAATCCTATCACAATACATTAATCATGTGATTATAAAAACAGTAGAAATTTGAATGATAATCAAGAGAGAAAACTAATGCATTAATCAAGCACAAGTTATAGATATAGGACTACATCCTTAACCAATAATATAAGATTTACCTACTCATAGCTATGGAGTTCATCATAATCAATAATCAAATAAAGAAGATGAAAGCAAAGCAAACCCTGTAAAAGCGGATCTTCTCCTTAGCTCCAAGTAGAATACCTCATATCCAAGTTGTAGAAAACTTCCTCTTTTGTAGCTTTTTCTCCTTTCCGATATTAGCTCCAATCTTCCGAAGTCCATCACCAAGAAGTCCACCAAGCCCATGTAATTCATCTGTGAAAGTATCCCAATAGAAAACTTTGTCCCAAAAATAGTCGACGACAACTGGACGGAAGTTAACCGGAAAGCAGCTCAGGTGACCGGTAAAGTCAAACCGACCACCAGTCAAACGAGTTAACTCGGGTCAATTGAAAAGTCAGACAGAGTCAGGTTATTCAACTCGTTCAGACATAACCTGAGTCACATGCTAACTAGGATGATAGGTCTAGTTGGCCAAAGCCTGAGCCATTTCCAGACCATAATCCAGTGTTGCACCATTGTGCATTACAACTTCTTCCCTGCTCCAGCTGCACCTTCTCTTGCAGTTCCAACATACCATCTCAAGCCATCCAAACCTCACTTCTGCAACATAACCACTGCCTGCATTTTATTCTTCCTCGTGTTTCATACATTCCAACACACACCTACAATCTCAGACCTGCGCTACCAATAACCATCAACGGCACCAGCCTCAACTACTCCGCAACTTCTCTTCAATGCCATCAGCTTACTCAATTCCCATCAACATTTCTCTGTAATTGACTCTTCTACAGCTCTTTCATCCTTGAGCTAAACCTCAACTTCAACTATTTGCAGCTTCAAATCCTCCACTACACAAGAAAGTGTATCTCAACCGTCGCAACATTAAGTTAACAGTACCAACTCAGAGCATTACCACCAGTACCTACTCCATCTATTGCAGAGACCAACAAACTCACTACCTGCAATCTCTTGTCACACCACCAGTTTCTTAACTCCAGCTGCTGCTTCAACTCAGGCCATTATTCATTTCTCCCACCAGTTCCTGGCACTTATTGTTATAGCTTCTCCGCAGAAAAGCCAGAGCACTTGTATCTTCTCTTCAACAGCCACTAAACTGCCGCTGCAAAATCACCATCAGCTGGACACACAACTTCTCCAATTCTTGCTTGTTCTTGACTGCAAACCACCAATTCCACTCATTACATCTCAAGTTAACTCAATGTTTTCAATTCATCTCATTCTCTGCCTTCAACATAACTCCAACAGCACTTGAGCCTAACCAGCAACAACTTCGATCTCAGGCCAAAACAACATCTCAGCTTCAATTTCGCAGCTCCACTGGATTCATCTCAGTTGTAATTCACAAGCACCTTCTCACCACTACCATCTCCCTGTGTTGTTCTCACAAGCAACAACATAAACAATTCAAACCCATCTGCTCAGTCTGGTCTTATCTAGAAGCTCGGCAACATTATTTCAGTTCCTGCTAACAGCACCACCACCATCTGAACTAGCATCAAACCCCCTTGCTCTGAATTCAAGCTTTTGCCATCACATTAGTGCTCAATCAACATCGGCAAACCCATTCTCAGCTGTAAAAACTTCAATTCCAACCACCACCTTCTTAATTGCTCACAATGCCCAGAATTAACACTTCCATATCTATTGTTAGCTTCTTCATCAGCAGCAGCTCCAATCCACCAAACCCTAACAAGGACTCCAACAACTTCAATTTGAGAATCGATTAACAACAGAAAATTCTGCTTTAAACCCTCATCATCATTTCAGTTTCTCTCTGAACCTCTATAAATCTCGGTCTCTAATTCCTCTTCTCGATTATTCTCTCAAACTCAGATACCCAGATCCATTCTCTCTGAACTTGTAATCATAGCAAAACCCTTATTCTATTGTCTTCTTTTCATCGTCTCTCTGAATTTCTCTCTTGATTTCACCATCAACAGATCCATCTCACTGTAATTTTGGATCCCTATTCTTCAACAGCAAACCCTACCTTCTTCTCGGATTTCTTGCTTCAATTGTTGGAAACAACTACAACTTCATCATCTCACAATTTCTGCCATTATCTCTAAATCTCTCTGATCTTTCAGCTTCATAATGGTGCCGCCATCTCTCTCTTGGTTTCAGGTGGAATAAGTGGAGAATAGACAATGACGAGAGAATTGATTTCTCTCTGAATTTTAGGGCGAGTATAGGAATAAGGATAATGGATATAGACACCCTGGTGTGATACATCCAAGGATGTCTCTAGACACCCAATCATCAGATAAGGGCCGCCAAGAATGTTTGCCCCTTGCTTCTCTAGACTAAGTTGCAATGGTTGTGCTTGGCTTGGCTCAGCTACGCTCCCAGTAGCAATTGCACATGAAATGATGCTTTTGTCCTTGCTCCAAATGTACGCTTCTTCTTCTTTGAATTCTTCCACCAACATCGTTCGTTTCTTGCTTCTCAGATCTACTTTTTCTGTCCAATTTCTCTTCATCACTAAAGCTGCCATGCTTTTCAGACAGAATTTGCATGACTAAAGCTGACATGATTTTAAGACAGAAATTAAGAAATAGAAGCAAATAATGAGAAATAGTTCGTCTCCAACAGCAGTTGCACTTGAAATGACACTTTTCCCATGTTTCTTCTTCTTTTGTTCTAAATGACTCCAAAGTACCTAAAACTCAAAAGAAAACATAAGATACATAATTTACAAGAAAACTTAGCAAAGAAAGCATAAACAATAGATAGATATTAAGATGTTTTAGACACCTATTAAATTCCCCCACACTTAGACTTTTCTAGTCCTCGAGCAAATCAAACAAAATAATTCTAAAACATACAAACAACTCCATCTCGTCGAGGCTACGGTTACTCTTAGCATAAATAACAAGCCTTTAAACCCCTAGGTGTCCCTAGTGGACGAGTTTTAGTCTCGTGAAGGTTTACAAGAGGTGTACCTACAAAACATTTACTTCCAAAATCCAGCTACCTGTGAAAAGTCTAAAAATGACACTAAATATTTTGTAATTGGCATACTATCAATGATTACAGGAGGAAGTACCCACTTTCAAATCCAATTCATAAATTAGTAATATATCTTTATCAGAAAGTTAAACAAAACCACAATACTCGGAATTGAATCAACCATAATCACATGAAAAGATTAAGAAGATAGATATAGAAAGTAGATGGTGGCGGACTGTTGACTAAGGTGAACGGTGTTTCCCATATCTGTCTGAAGGTCACTGCCAAAACAAACCTAAAAATTCTATTGGATTGAGCTATTAGTCTGAATTCTAATATCAACACAGCTAGCATATACAAGGGAACTAGCGGTCGACAAACTTAATACTAGATCAATCCACTGGCATATACAAGGGAACCAGTGATCGATTTTATTCAACACAATAATAATATATTTTTTTTTCAAATCGACAACATGATTGGATCTTTTTGAATCCAAGCGCATGATTCTTGTCAGCAGATTACATGGTAATTACTATGGATCCTGCATTCCACGCTTGTTTAGGCGACTGCGACAGGGAGAATACACACATATTTCTATCCAAGTATCAATCTTTATTTATTTTTATTTTATTTTATGTACATCGTTTGGTCAAATTGGTCTGGTCTCTTTTTTTTTGTAGTAACTCAATTACTCTATTTCATCCTAGCAGTGATAACAATTCGATGATGGTGCCCCACCAAATCACTTAGAGAAACAATAGATAAGATAAATATGGAAAAATAAAAATAGAACGTGATATGGTGACGACTCCGAGATATGATGACAACTAACATGTTATTTATTTTTATATTTTGTTCGTTTTCATATGAATAGACTCTACTAATGGGTTCCTCAACTCCTATGTTTTCATTAGTGTAAGGCACAAGTTGCTAGATTTCGGAGTCTATAAAGCAATTTTTTTCACCAAAGGCATCAAATCAACTAAATATACAAACATATAAACATATAAATGCTCCCCACACTTAAACTTTACATTGTCCTCAATGTAAAATTTAGTCATTCAAAGTAAAGTTCAAGGTGGGAAATTCCGCAAATGATATGCAAAAACAAAGATAAAATGCTTAAAAATAAAAAGAGAAAGATAAAGATACAAAACCGATGGGTTGCCTCCCACTTAGTGCTTGGTTTAAATTCGTCAGCCCGACTATCTCCTTGCATGCTAAGGCTCCTCCAGAGGGAGTACTTCCACAAGGTTAACTCCTTTCACGACTTACGAAGAGAAGTTCTCATAATATGGTTTCAACCGGTGCCCATTTACTTTAAGTTCATTTCTTGTAGCTAAACTACGAATTTCCACTGCACCATGAGAAAACACATTAGTCACAATAAAAGGTCCAATCCAACGTGACCTTAATTTACCCGGAAATAATTGCAAACGGGAATTAAACAAAAACACTTTCTGCCCAATGCAGAGTTGTTTCTTTGTGATCATACTATCATGAAATGCTTTCGTCTTTTCCTTGTAAATTCATGAGATTTCAAATGCATCATTGCGAATCTCCTCTAACTCTTGGAGTTTCAACTTCCCTTGCTTTCCAGCACCATCCAACTCCATATTGCATTGCTTAATAGCCCAAAACGCCTTATGCTCAATTTCTACGGGTAAGTGACAAGGTTTACCATACACAAGCCTAAAGGGAGACATCCCAATAAGTGTCTTGTATGCGGTTCTATACGCCCACAAAGCATCATTGAGTCGCAAACTCCAATCCTTCCTTGTTGGATTCACCGTCTTCTCTAGAATGGATTTCACCTTTCGGTTGGAAACCTCGGCTTGTCCATTTGTTTGTGGATGGTAGGGTGTTGCAATCCTATGCAACAAATTGTACTTCCTTAACAAGCTTTGCAAGAACCTGTTTTTGAAGTGTGAACCTCCATCGCTAATTATAGCTCTTGGAATTCCACACCTTGCAAAAATGTTTGCTTTCACAAAATCTGAAACAACTTTAGAATCATTAGTTGGGGTGGCCTTAGCTTCCACCCATTTTGAGACATAATCAACAGCAAGCAAGATATAATAATTCCCACTAGAATTGACAAAATGGCCCATAAAATCAATTCCCCATACATCAAAAACCTCAACAAATTGAATAATAGTTTGTGACATTTGATTTCGAGCACCTAGATTGCATGTTCTTTGGCACCTATCACATGTGGTACAAAATGCATGTGCATGCTTAAACAAAGTTGGCCAATAGAAATCATATTCTAGTACCTTGAGAGCGGTTCTCTTGCTCCCAAAGTATATCCACAAGCATATGAGTGGCAAAAAGACAAGATAGAATTAAATTCTGATTCGGGAACGCACCTTCTTAATACTTGGTCACTACAATGTTTCCATAAGTATGGATCATCCCATATGTATTGGTTTCCTAACTTCTTAAGTTTGTCCCTCTCAGCACGAGACAAGTTCTTTGGGATTTGTTTAGAAACGAAGTAATTAACAATATCAGCGTACCATGGTTCTCCAAAGGAAATTGAGAATAGTTGCTCATCCGGGAAACTTTCACGCAATGGGATAGTTTCCTTGTCCACAGCAAGACGGCTCAAGTGATCCGCAACGGTGTTCTCAATTCCTTTCTTGTCTTTGATCTCTATATCAAATTCTTGCAAGAGTAAAATCCATCGTATGAGCCTCGGTTTCGCCTTTTTCTTTGTAAGCAAGTACCTAAGTGCTGCATGATCAGAAAAGACAACAACTTTTGTACCAATTAGATAAGAGCGAAACTTTTCCAAAGCAAAAACAATGGCTAACAACTCTTTTTCAGTGGTTGTGTAGTTTTGTTGGGCTTCATTGAGTGTCCTAGAAGCATAATAAATGGCATGGGGTATCTTCCCCACACGCTGCCCAAGCACCGCACCAACCGCATAATCACTTGCATCACACATGAGCTCAATAGGCTGGCTCCAATCCGGTGGTTTAATGATAGGGGCTGAAATCAAAAGTTCTTTCAAACGATTGAATGCCGCCACACACTTTTCATCAAAGTTAAAAACCACATCTTTTTGCACTAAATTGCAAAGTGGTGATGCTATCTTGGAAAAGTCCTTGATGAATCTACGATAAAAACCTTCATGACCAAGAAAAGAGTGTATCTTCCTCACCGTAGTGGGAGGGTTTAGAACACGAATAAGGTCTATCTTAGATTTATCGACATCCAAGCCTTTAGAAGATATTATATGTCCTAAAATTATGCCATGAGTTACCATGAAATGGCACTTCTCCCAATTCAGCACAAGATTTTTTTCAACACATCGTTCAAGGATTAGTGACAAATTGTTCAAGCAAAGGTCAAATGAATCACCAAAGACGTTAAAGTCATCCATAAACACTTCGATTATGTTTTCAACATATTCTGAAAAAATACTTACCATATACCTTTGGAAGGTAGCTGGAGCATTGCATAAGCCAAAAGGCATTCTTCTATAAGCAAAAGTACCGAAAGCACAAGTGAAAGTAGTTTTCTCTTGATCCTCCGGTGCTATCACAATCTGATTGTAACCTGAATAGCCATCAAGGAAACAATAGTAAGAGTGTCCAGCTAAACGTTCAAGCATTTGATCAATAAATGGTAATGGAAAGTGATCCTTCCTAGTGGTGGCATTCAATTTTCTATAATCAATACAAACCCTCCAACCGGTTTGCACACGAGTTAGGACAAGTTCGTTCTTATCATGCTCCACCACCGTCACACCTGATTTCTTTGGTACCACTTGTATGGGGCTTACCCACTTGCTATCGGATGGGGTAGATAACACCCACGTCCAAAAGCTTGAGTATCTCCTTTTTCACAACTTCCATCATGGGAGGGTCAAACGACGTTGCGCTTCCCTTGTAGGCTTTGCATCGTCTTCCAAACGGATTTTGTGCATACAAACGGCAGGGCTTATACCCTTGATATCAGCAATTGTCCATCCTATGGCTGTCTTGTACTTCCTTAACACCCTTAGAAGTTTTTGCTCATGTAATTCACTAAGCTCATTAGAAACAATCACAGGTAAGTCTTCCTTGTCACCCAAATATAAGTACTTTAAGTGACTTGGAAGAGGTTTCAATTCTAACTTTGGAGATTTAACAATTGATGGTATAAGTTTTTCATCATTTCAAGGTAAAGAAGCATATGAAATATTCTTAAGTGCATATTTTTCCGGTAATGAGTTAAGTGAACCAATAGTTTCCTTAATCTCATCACCGTACTCCAAACCATCATCAATATGTGTAGTGAGCACGGTTTCCAAAGTATCAACACCATTCAACTCAAAAATTTGTTGCGCCAATGTGTCCATCACATCAAAGGAGAAACAAGAATGGACATTGCTAGGATATCTCATCGTCTCGAAAATGTTGAAACGTATTATTTCTCCATCAAACTCCATAGTTAGCGTTCCCTTGTCCACATCAATAATGGTTTTCGCCGTTTTCATGAAGGGACGCCCAAGTAGCAATGGAAGAGACAAATCCGGTGAACCTTCATTCATCTCTAACACACAAAAGTCAGTTGTAAATACAAGTTGATTAACCTGCACAAAAACATCCTCAACAATACCCATTGGGTAGACATTAGAGTGATCGGATAATTGCAACACAATTCCAGACTTTTTAAGAGGACCAAGATCAAATAAATTATACATGGATGCTGGCATAACATTTACGGATGCACCTAAGTCCAACATAGCTTTATTAAATGTAGTGTTACCAATTGTGACGGGAATGTCAAAGCTACCTGGATCCTTGTATTTCAGTGGAAGTTTGTGTTGTAAGATTGCCGAAGCATTCTCCCCAACACTTAGCACTTCATTACCTTTGAGCCTTTGCTTATTGGTACACAAGTCCTTGAACACCTTTGCATACTTTGGAACTTGATTAATAGCATCAATGAGTGGTATGTTCACATGGATCTTTTTAAGAACGTCTAAAATCTCCTTTTCTAGTTCCGTCTTCTTGGAATTTGCAAATTTGCGAGGAAAAGGTAAAGAAGGAACATAAGTAGAAACCAGAGTTTTAGAGTTAGAAATAAGTACCTCAGAAGTTTGGGGAAGATCCTCATTCTTCTCCTCCAAAATAGATTCCTTTGGATCTTCCTCTTTGCCCGAATCAGTGACTTCGGGTTGCACAAGTTGTGTACCACTTCTCAATGTAATTGCATTGACATCCCCCTTCGGGTTAATAGGTTGAGAAGGGAGTTTACCACCAATTTTTGCCTTCACTTGGTTCAACTCAGTAGCCATGGAACCCATTTGTGTCTGCAACTCCTTGATTGCGCTTTTGGTCTCTTTTTGACTTTCTTGAAACATAGTAGAAATGCCTTGCATCATTGTTTGAAGCTTTGCATCAATATCGGAACCTTGATTTTGCATTGATTGTTGTGGTTGAAATTGTTATTGTTGTGGTGGAAATCCACTCGAACGATTGAAAGTAGGTTGTTGGACTGCACCTTGCTTGTTGGCATAGCTAAAGTTGGGGTGATCTCTCCATCCCGGATTGTGAGCGTTGGAATAGGGATCATACTGTCTTTGCTGATTTGGAAAGATCACGTTAGCTTGTTCATTGGATTCTTCATACCCTTGAGGAGAACTAGGTATCACCACGGATGCAACTTGTTGCATCATTGTTGTCATGTTACCCATTTGTTGGCGAAGTTCCTCGACCTCGCTCACTTCATTTACTCTCCTAAGAAGCACATCCGAACCACGACTTGAAAATTGTTGTGAGTTCGCTGCCATGTTCTCAATCAACTCTCTAGCTTGTGCCACCGTTTTGTTCACTAGTGCACCACCACCCGCAACGTCAAGAAGATTCCTATCACTTGTTTGGAGACCTTCGTAGAAGTATTGGATAATCATTGCGTCACTGAATTGGTGGTGAGGACAGCTTGCCACCAATCTCTTGTATCGTTCCCAACATTCATATAAATATTCTCCCACATTTTGCTTCATCCCACAAATCTCCTTGCGAATTTGAGTATCCTTTGATGCTGGAAAATATCTCTCTCAAAAGAGTTTCTCCAACCCATTCCATGTTGTGACACTTCCGGATGGAAAATAATACAACCAATCCTTACCACTATCGGTCAAAGTGAATCGAAAAACTTTCAACATTGCACCATCCGCATCAGTCTCCGCTGGAAACATGGCCATGACAATGGTGTGGAAGTCCATAAGATGCTTGTTTGAGTCTTCATTCACCATGCCATGGAACTTACGTAATTCTCTAAGCAACCCCGGCTTGATCTCGAAAGTAAAGTTTGTTTGAATACACCACTGTTATGTATCCAGCTTGTGAGAAGCCAAGTCCTTGAGTGTACGATTTGCATCACCCATTGATTCTTTTTCTTCTTCAAAAGGTGGTTCTTGTTCAACCGGAACCTATTGTTCTACAACTTATTCCTCTTGCTATTGTAGAGTCTCTTATTCTACTTCCAACTCTTGTTCTTATGTCTCGTCAAATCTTGCTTGGAGTATTGTTCCTCTCCGAGTAGCTATCCCGCACCTTGGATAATTCCAATCCTTGGAAGCCAGAGATTAGTACCTGAAAAACGATTCTCACAACCAAGTCAGAAAAATGAAACACGAAACAAAAAGCAAATATTAAAGCATAAATGATGATAAGAAACTAAAAACTTAATAACTAGTTGTATGCCTCCCCGGCAGCGGCGCCAAAATTTGATCGCAGTCGTATGCATCAAAAATAATTCACTTTATTACTCAACAAAATATAAATGAAGTACAAGGTAAGGAAGAGTTCGTTTCCACAGAGAGGCAATTGTTGTTATAAAAATTCTAGTTTCTTAGTAACCAATGGGGGGATTTTGTTTTATCAAAATAAACAAAGCAATAAAGTAATGAAAATAGTTGAAAATAATCAATAGAGAGAGATATCGGTCAAGGAATTCATCTTCAATCTTAAACATGTGCTTGCATACATGATTAGAATTACAATTTAATCTCTTTTATTATCAAAAGCGTAGAGTATCAAGAGAGCAAGATAATCTATTAATTTCCTAAGTTCACCAATACACACATTAGAGCTGCGTATGTGAATTCTACCTAAAGAATAACCTAACGCCTTGCGCTAATTAAGTTCAATTCCTAGGAGCATTAAGTTTCAGAAATAGGCTAATCAATGCAATTGATATACATTGCGCATAACAATTCAGACAATGATCAAACTCTACATATGATCACAAGAGTGTATCACTACAAACCGTGATCATATTATGATACTTGTATTTGGGGTTATCGCTCGATGAAAAACCCTAAATTAGCTATGGATAAGGATGCAAGTCTAATTAATTGGCCACTTAACCAAACAAACATCTAATCCTATCACAATACATCAATCATGTGATTATAAAAATAGTAGAAGTTTGAACGATAATCAAGAGACAAAACTAATGCCTTAATCAAGCACAAGTTCTAGATATAGGACTACATCCTTAACCAATAATATAAGATTTAGCTACTCAGCTATGGAGTTCATCATAATCAATAATCAAATAAAGAAGATGAAAGCAAAGCAAACCCTAGTAGTAAAAGCGGCTCTCCTCCTTATCTCCAAGTAGAATACCTCATATCCAAGTTGTAGAAAACTTCCTCTTTTGTAGCTTTTTCTCCTTTCTGATATTAGCTCAAATCCTCTGAAGTCCATCACCAAGAAGTCCACCAAGCCCATGTAATTCATGTGTGAAAGTAGCCCAATAGAAAACTTTGTCCCAAAAATAGTCGACGACAACTGGACGGAAGTTAACCGGAAAGCAGCTCAGGTGATCGGTAAGTCAAACCGACCACCAGTCAAACGAGTTAACTCAGGTCAATTGAACAGTCAGACAGAGTCAGGTTATTCAACTCGTTCATACATAACCTGAGTCACAGTGCTAACTAGGCTGATAGGTCTAGTTGGCCAAAGCCTGAGCCATTGCCAGGCCATAATCCAGTGTTGCACCATTGTGCATTACAACTTCTTCCCTGCTCCAGATGCAACTTCTCTTGCAGTTCCAACATACCAGCTCAATCCATCCAACCCTCACTTCTGCAACATAACCACTGCCTGCAATTCATTCTTCCCTGTATTTCATGCATTCCAACACACACCTACAATCTCAGACATGCGCTACCAATAACCATCAACGGCACCAGCCTCAACTACTCTGCAACTTCTCTTCAAAGCCATCAGCTTGCTCAATTCCCATCAACATTTCTCTGTAATTGACTCTTCTTCTACAACTCTTTCATCCTTGAGCTAAACCTCAACTTCAACCATTTGCAGCTTCAAATCCTCCACTGCACAACAAAGTGTATCTCAACCGTCGCAATATTAAGTTAACAGTACCAACTCAGAGCATTACCACCAGTACCTACTCCATCTATTGCAGAGACCAACAAACTCACTACCTGCAATCTATTGTCACACCACCAGTTTCTTAACTCCAGCTGCTGCTTCAACTCAGGCCATCATTCATTGCTCCCACCAGTTCCTGGCACTTATTATTATAGCTTCTCCGCAGAAAAGCCAGAGCACTTGTATCTTCTCTTCAACAGCCACTAAACTGCCGCTGCAAAATCACCATCAGCTAGACACACAACTTCTCCAATTCTTGTTTGTTCTTGACTGCAAACCACCAATTCCACTCATTACAACTCAAGTTAACTCAATGTCTTCAATTCATCTCATTCTCTGCCTTCAACATAACTCCAACAACACTTGAGCCTAACCAGCAACAACTTCTATCTCAGGCAAAAACAACATCTCAGCTTCAATTTCGCAGCTCCACTGGATTCATCTCAGTTGTAATTCACAAGCACCTTCTCACCACTGCCATCTCCATGTGTTGTTCTCACAAGCAACATCACAAACAATTCAAGCCCATCTGCTCAGTCTGGTCTTATCTAGAACCTCGACAACATTATTTCAGTTCCTGCTAACAGCACCACCACCATCTGAACTAGCATCAAACCACCTTGCTCTGAATTCAAGCTTCTGCCATCACAGTAGTGCTCAATCAACATCTGCAAACCCATTCTCAGCTGTAACAACTTCCATTTCCATTGTTAGCTTCTTCATCAGCAGCAGCTCCAATCCACCAAACCCTAATAAGGACTCCACCAACTTCAATTTGAGAATCGATTAACAACAAAAATTCTGCTTCAAACCCTCATCATCATTTCAGTTTCTCTCTGAACCTCTATAAATCTCGGTCTCTAATTCCTCTTCTCGATTATGCTCTCAAACTCAGATACCCAGATCCATTCTTTCTGAACTTGTAATCACAACAAAACCCTTATTATGTAGTCTTTTTTCCATCATCTCCCTGAATTTCTCTCTTGATTTCACCATCAACAGATCCATCTCACTGTAATTTTGGATCCCTATTCTTCAACAGCAAACCCTACCTTCTTCTCGGATTTCTTGCTTCTATTGATGGCAACAACTACAGCTTCATCATCTCACAATTTCTGCCATTAATCTCCAAATCTCTCTGATCTTTCAGCTTTATAATGGTGTCGCCATCTCTCTCTTGGTTTCAGGTGGAGTAAGTGGAGAATAGACAATGATGAGAGAATTTATTTCTCTCTGAATTTTAGGGCGAGTGTAGGAATAAGGCTAATGGATATATCCACCCTGGTGTGATACAACCAAGGATGTCTCTAGACACCCAATCATTAGATAAGGGCCGCCAAGAATGTTTGCCCCTTGCTTCTCTAGACTAAGCTGCAATGGTTGTGCTTGGCTTGGCTCAGCTCCGCTCCCAGTAGAAATTGCACATGAAATGATGCTTTTGTCCTTGATCCAAATGAACGCTTCTTCTTCTTTGAATTCTTCCACCAACAACGGTCGTTTCTTGCTTCTGAGATCTACTTCTTCTCTCCAATTTCTCTTCATCACTAAAGCTGCCATGCTTTTCAGACAGAATTTGCATCACTAAAGATGACAAATAATGAGAAATAGTTCGTCTCCAACAGCAGTTGCACTTGAAATGACACTTTTCCCCTGTTTATTTCTTATTCTTTTGTTCCAAATGACTCCAAAGTACCTAAAACTCAAAAGAAAACATAAGATACGTAATTTATAAGAAAACTTAGCAAAGTAAGCATAAACAATAGATAAATATTAAGATGTTTTAGACACCTATCAGTAAAATCTAAGTTTTCGATCCAACGATTGAGAAATATTATCTTGAATCTAATCAGGTTTTCATCTAACATTGATTGCAAATCATGATTTGAAAACTATATAAGGGAGAACTCTAGCAACTGGGAAACCTAATCTCCACACCTTACGTGTGATACTAGTTGCATAGCTAGAGTCGATTCTCCTTTAACCTTTGGTTTCTTCTTCTAAACCAGGTTAACGACTTAAACACTTCATTGGGATTGTGAAGCCAGACCGATACTACTTTTCTTGTAGTTGTGTGATCTGATCTTGCATCTTCTATCGTTACGAGTACGATTGTAGTAATTGGCTCGAGATTTATATCTCTGATAGGCAAGATAGAAAAGTAATCACAAACACTTCGCCTCGTCGTTTGTGATTCCACAATATCTTTTTTCGCTGCGTCGATTAAGATTATTGTGAGGTGATCAATAATACTAGGTTGTTCTTCGGGAATATAAGACCGGTTTATTGATTGGTTCTTGTTCACCTTGATTTATCAAAAGACGGAACAATACTCGTAGGTAGATTCGTGGGAGACGGATTATCTATTACCGTAGACTTTTCTGTGTGATACAGATTTGTTTATTAAAGTCTTCGACTTTGGGTCGTAGTAACTCTTAGTTGTGGGTGAGATCAGCTAAGGGAATCAAGTACATAACATCCTGCTGGGATCAGAGGCGTAAGAGTATAATTGTACCTTGGATCAGTGTGAGATTGATTGGGGTTCAATTACAGTCCAGACCGAAGTTAATTTGGAGTAGGCTAGTGTCTGTAGCGGCTTAATATAGTGTTTGTTCAATCTGGACTAGGTACCGGGTTTTTTCTGCATTTGCGGTTTCCTCGTTAACAAAATTCTGGTGTCTGTGTTATTTCTATTCCGCATTATATTTGTTTATATAATTGAAATATCACAGGTTGTGCGTTGTTCAATCAATTAGAATATCCGACCTTTTGGTTGTTGATTTAAATTGATTGACACTTGGATATTGGTCTTTGGTACCATCCAAGTTATCTCTCTTTGATAAAGGCTCGCAGATTTCTATTTGCTTGAGTAAAGATCAAATCGAGAGATTGAGATATAAACTCTTTGATATACTTTTATCTAGATTGAGTCTGACTGTCTAGTTGATTCTCTAGAAAGTATATTGGAGTATGTCCATACAGATTGCTAATCGAATTGTTGAGTGTGGTTGTTGTACCCCCACTTTTTCAAGATAAATTTGTCTCCCACAAAAATACCTACGAGTTTTTGTTCCGTCTTTTGATAAATCAAGGTGAACAGGAACCAATTGATAAACCAGACTTATATTCCCGAAGAACAACTTAGTATTATCTATCACCTCGCAATAATCAAAATCGTATGATGGCGAAACAAGATATTGTGGTTCACAAACGATGAGACAAAGATGTTTGTGACTACTTTTATATCTTGTCTATCATAGAAATCAATCTCAAGTCAATCCTTACGATTGTACTTAGTACGATAGAATCAACAAGATCAGATCACACAACTACGAGAAAGTAGTATCGGTCTGGCTTCACAATCCCAATGAAGTCTTCAAGTCGTTAACCAACAGGGTCTCGGTAGAAACCTAAGGTTAAAGGAGAATCGACTCTAGCTAATACAACTAGTATCACACAGGAGGTGTGGGGATTAAGTTTCCCAGTTGCTAGAGTTCTCCCTTATATAGTCTTTCAAATCAGGGTTTGCAATCAATGTTAGCTTAGTAACAAAGCATTCAATATTCACCATTAAATGAAAACCTGATTAGATTCAAGCTAATATCTTTCAACCGTTAGATCGAAACTTAGCTTGTTACACACAAATGAAATGCACGTTTATCTAGGTTTGTGTAACCATACCCAAACATGTACATCTAGTTGGTTCAACAGTAGTTAACCAAATGGTTATCCATATGAGCACTTTCATATCAACCATATTATTTTTTACCACAACTAGTTCAAATGACTCAAATGAACTAGTTAGAGAGTTGTTCAATTGATTCGATCTTTATAATAGACAAAAACGATTTGATTCACTCGAATCGATTCATGAACTTTATATCCACGGTTTGCAAACTTGCATTCCTTAGTTTATATAAGTTTAAGTTCACGAATAATCGTTTTTAGAAAATAACCAACTTAAGTACGCGGACTGGTACGTGGACTTAAGTACCCGGAATAAGTTTGTAAATAGTTCACAAACTCCAGCAGATTTTCTCGGGAAGAGAACCTCCGACAGTACGCGGACTGGGTTCGCGGACTCTGTTCCGATTTTCCTGATCAACAAAGTACACATACTTTGGTTCAAGAAATAAGGACTTATACATGTATGAGTTATCACACAATCCTTATATCCAATAATGGTTATATAATCTAAACTCTCATTTCAATCATTGAAACATTCTTAGAGGACGTTATATAGTTGTTGTTCACAAACCATTTTTCGTCAAAGACATTTTCAAGTGATTGAAACTTAACATGACTTTCATCACTAGTAAAGATGAACTTGGCCAAAGCGAAAGCTTACCAACACATATTTCGAGAAATAGATAGGCGAGATAAACTCGGCTCGAAATAGCAAATATGTATAATCAAAGTCTATATAGCAAAACGACTTTTGTCTCAAGATATGAGATAAAGTAGATATACTTTTGAGTGATAGATAAGTTCAAGTCTCCACATACCTTTTAGTCGATGAAGTTCCACCAGTTCCTTGAGTAGTTCTTCGTATTTGTATGATGACTTCCATGGAGTCTTGAGATCAACTACACTTTCTATCCTAGTCCGAGACTTAGCTAATAGTAGACTAGAAATCAAGACTTATAGTTTTGATCACTAACATTGACAAACATGCTTGAGATAGCAACGCATGCGAGTTCGACCGAGCAGTGCTCTAACAATTATCACAATAATAATAATGCTTAGTATAAATATACGAAGTATGAGTTTTGATGTTACCTTTTTGTGGATCCTCTTGCATTGGAGCTCGACGAGTTTTCTTCTTCTTGTCTTTGTTCAACGTTGTTGCTTTCTTGACATTAGCAGAAATGCATTCTTTGATTACTGCTGGTTGAACACTATTCTTAGGCTTGACAGACTTTTCTTCTTTACAAGAAATATGAGCATCTTTGTCATCAGTAGAAGCCTCTAGTTGAGAAGAATTAGTAGCTTTAACAAATTTTACCTCTTTGTTAATATTTGAAGCATCTATTCAATTATAGCGCAATCCTCGTGTATCACGATGATTTCTACTTGCTTCTAACATTGAGGTTAAATTGTTTGAGCTAACATTGAACTTTTTATGGCCCAAAATTTCTTCTTTCAATGTCTTGATTTTATCAAGAGCACCAGCTAGATCATCCTTAAGATGTGTTTCTCGTGAGAGATATACACCTTCTTTCTCTTCAAAACTCTTTGGTTGAGAATTAACCTTGCTTCAGATTCAACAAGTTTCTTTTTCGACAAAAAGAGATCTCTTCGAAGATTATCACATTCTAATTTCTTAGAATTTAGCTCGTCAGTACGATCTTTAAGAAGAGAATCACTGATTTGGTAACCAATATAATATCCTTGAAAAACCTTTTTCAATTTCTTGTTTTCACGACAAAGAGGAGTCATAAGACCAACGAAATTTGAATAACTCAGTTTTTTGTTTTTCAAAGGATTCAGTAGTTTAGAGTATTCTGAGATATCCTCTTCTACTTCTCGTTCAAAATCTGAGTCATCAACATCGAAAATTTCATCCATCCTTTCTTCTAGACAAATTTTCCAGTTGTCATTGGTTTTTACATCATTAACAAGATTAACTTGTCTCGTAGAATCTCTAGAGACGATTTCTTCAGATATTGAACCGTAGATGCCATCATCAAGTGTTAATTCAAAACTCTTGATGTCTTGCTTTACGTTAACTGAATCATTCATTAGATTCAATTCTTATAGATTGGATCGCACCAAACATAGATTGTTAGATCTTTTTTTTTTACCTGCTCTGATACCAATTGAAAAGGAGAGGGTACCCAAATATACCTCAAGCTAAAAAATTTCCTACCTATAAGTCCTTTCTCCGAAAGTGATTGTCTATGGACGGAGTTGAGACAATACAACTAATAGGTTCACACTTCGTGTGATCGTCTATGGATACGAGATCGAGACAATACAACAACGAAGTATGTTTACTTGATAAGAGGTTCGGACTTAACCAAACACAATAGGATTACTATCAAGTAAATAGGAATTAACGTTTGTGTAATTTACTTTAAATTATAATAACAAACAATTATAATTTCGGAAAATAAAAGTAAATGACACATCAAAATTTTGTTAACGAGGAAACCGCAAATGCAGAAAAATCCCGGGACCTTTCCATAATTGAATACTCTCAGGATTAAGCCGCTATACAAAATTAAACCAACTTCGTATAGTTGAGACCAAGCAACTAAACCTATAGTTCACCTAGTTCCGTCTGTATTCCCACGCCTCCAACTTATGAATAAGTCACGTACTTGGAACAATTCCTTTGGTCCGTATTCCAAACAGTAAAGGAACAACAAATATGTTTGGTAGCAAATATTTTCAACCAAGTGATGTGAGTTCGACAAAGGTTCTTATGTTTATCTCAATAAACTCCTTCGCCAGGTTCTTAGATATATCTTATGATCAATTACATAAGTAATTGTAAAGATTTTGCAATCAATACTTTTAATCACAAAGAATTGTATTGATGCCGATCTACACAACTAATCTATATAATCTACCACAAGGATAAACCGATTATAGTTGGATCCTCTATACCGAAACAAGTATTGTGCACACCAAAGATTATGAACCCAAAATAAGAAATATTCAATATCTTCTTTGTCTTCAAATCTTCTTAGATCTTCAATAAACGCTTGCGCACAACAACTTGAATCTCTTGTGAACAATCACGCACAGAACGGAGTCTGTTAACAATGGATTATCACAGGACGTCTTTAGATCTACAAACAGTCTAAAGATCTCTGTCGAAACTTCGATCTAGTTTGAGTGCATCTTATATCAGAAGAGAAGATTCTCAAGCATAAACAAACCAGGTGCAATCACCGTTAGTCAATCAAATCAATCGAAAACACAAGATAAACCGCAATTATCTAGTTTCCCACCAACGGTAATAATATAGCTTCTCAATCCCAAAGAAGACTTTGAACTGAGCGGCCGTAAGAGATTTCGCCTAATTAGGTTACTCTCCTCTCCGAATTGGCGGCTTCACCAGTAACAAGACAACCGAGGAAGTTTGCTTTCACGAATGATTAGTTTGCTAGAAATGCAAACTTCAAGTTTTTATAGACAAGGAAGTTTGGACACCAAGGAATTTCCAAAACCGAAAATATTCTCAAGATATGCAATATATTCCAAATTCAGTTTCCATAATTGCTGGAAATGCTCTGTCCAGAATATTGACCGAAAATCTCTTTGAAAAATCTCCAACTAGTAAATGCACATTACTAATTCTCATTTTCCTAAAATAAAATTAAAAACCTTAAATAAAAGATTCTTAACTTATTTATTTTTCGATCCTGGGATTTTCTTCCTTTAACTATTAAGGAATAACTTTGAACAATTAAAGATTAGCGTTACGACACATGTTCAAAGTATGTCGACATCCTTACTTTGTAAGTCCTCTTTCATACTTACAACCTTGAAACCGGTTTGCCACACTTCCAAACAAATTTAGAATTGGTTCATCTGACTTTCAAGAACTATGTGATTGATCAAGAACACTCAATCACAAATCATAGGTTTCATGGTTTTACCAAAACAAGTTTCAGTTCTACCTCCATGTGAGTACCGTGCATAGTCACACTAGCTTTCCAAAATTCGGTTGACTGGGTACTAGAATCGGTTCCCCATATATATATGGTATCTAACTTGAATGTGTTGCACACGTCCATAGGATCGGTTCCCCTTTCTGCTAAAACATGTTGCACCTCATACAAGGATCGATTCCCCTTTGTGATAGGTTGCACCTCTTACTAGGATCGGTTCCCCTTTACCCAGAGTCGGTCTTACCAATAACACAAAATCGATCATACCATCTCAGGTGATTACTTAAGATCAGTTTCACTAATAAAAGTCATATCAATACAAAAGTCAAGCCTTTGTGAATAGTTTTACCAAGAACACAAACAAGTCATGAGCGGTTATACTAATCATACATATTGGTTGTTCACAAGATACGCAATGAATAACAATACCAATAACGCCTGGCGATTTCCTTTTTCGATTCATAAAACAAGTTCATGAATTTACTTCCTTAAAACACATGTAAAACATTGTTTCCTAGGATGAAATCCTCACCTCATACCCATACATAATCACAGTATCATTTAAACGATTATGTTGTTGTCTTATCTACAAAGTTTAATGGTTAAGCAATAAAACTCGTATTGTATTCCTTAATACTATGTCTAACTAGAGTGTTCATGCTTAGCAGTTTTGCTTTCAATATGCACGACTTGAAAGATACGTTAGGGAATGAAACAGTTCAAGTCAAATATCACAAACCTCAAGTGGAAGGATGATGTTGTCGTGGTAGCTTCTTACTTCTTCGCAATACTTGTAATGTCTGATATCCCAATACTTTCAAGCTAACCTATACGAAGTTGACTCTAGTACATAATCAAGCGACTCTTTAAATGAGTTTTGATTCACTAAAATATGACAACCAACCTTGACATACCAACGCTTGGTGGGTTAAACCGAGATATGCTCTAACACAAATGCCAAACGCGACCAATGAACCATGGCAGCAACGACAACAAATTTCCTATGTTGGCTGCACTACCTAACTCTGCCAAAACCCATTGTATCCTCGTCTATTCTATCCATACTCAAACACCAGCAGCAAAAACTCAATTTCAGTCCCTTGTTGGTGTTTTGGATGCACTAGATAGACCCAATTCATAAACACTCGTAGCTCCAGCTTCCTTCGTTCTTTGTTATCTAGAATGAGCTAACTCATTTCGACAACACCCACCAATACCACCAAAATCCATCCATAAGTATTGTACCACTAGCTGCCAATAAAAATCCAGTTCACTTCCCTCCTCCAAACCACCTTCGTTCAACAACTAAATCAACGACTGCAGCATCAGTTCAGTCTGCATCCAACCCTGGCGGAAACCCCATTTCAGCCCCAAATTCGAGCTCAAAACCACCAAATCACAGTCACTTCTCTTTTCTCTTGTTAACTGCTAGCAGAACTTCAAATCCCATTGAAAACTTCCTATAAAATCAGTCACAGCATCCAGTCCTCTCCGGCTATATTTCAGACATTTTCTCGACCATGTTGTGTGCCATTGTCTTTTTGTTGTAGCCTTGAGACTTCTTCAGTTTCCAAACTCACCCAATTTCCCAAATATTCCAAGCAAAATCAACTTCATCTCCTTGCTCTACAATTTCATTCAGATCTGCACAAAACCATTCTCCATATCTCATACAAACATTGAAATCATTCATCACAACTCACCTCCAATATCAACAAATATCAACAACATCAACTTGTCTTCTTCCCTGTATTTCCTCGGTCAAAACTAAATTATGCTCGAACCATTATCATGTCCTTTCCAACCAGAACCCGACCTAACCTTTCGTTAAAAAATCATCGAACCTTGGATAGACCTGATGGCAGACTCAAATCAGCAATAGCATAATCCAGCAGTAAAGCTTTGGCTCTTCTCCTCAGCTCATGAATTTGCTTTCTAAAAGAAACCTAAATTTCATTCCTTCTGTAATGCATATGTGTGACTCCATAGATGTCAATTCCACTAATACTTTTCTTCTGCAGAATGTGGAGGTGCCCAACTAATGTTATTATTTAGCCCATGACACATGCCCAACACCTACCATCCACTATGCCACTGCACATGTACGCCATTCCCAGTCTATGTCCTTGCATTTCTCAGATATCAACAAAGAGAATTATAATTCTCATTTTGCTCCAGTTTCATCGCCAATGTCCCTGGTCTCCAGTTTGTTGACATGAGCTTTAACCGCGTGCACCGATGCAACTCATTTTGGCGTTTTTCTTCCTTTTTGCGAATGCAAGCCATTGTACCTGAAAATATGAAAACAAAACGTAATATACAAAATAACAAGAAAAATAATAAGAAAAGCATGAGAAATCGTTATCAAAATTGAGTGTTTTAGACACCTATCAAATTTCCCCACACTTAGTCCTTGCTAGTCCTCGAGCAAACAAAACAAAACTAATATACAACAACTCCATTTCGTCGAGGTTACAGTTACTTTTAGCGAATGTAACAAGCCTTTGAACGCCTAGGTGTACCTAGTGGAAGAGTTTTAGTCTTGTGAGGGTTTACAAGAGGTGTGCCCACAAAACCTTTTACTCCAAATTCCAGCTATATATCCGTGAAGAATCTATGAACGAATCCTAGGTGTCCCTAGTGGAAGAGTTTTAGTCTTGTGAGGGTTTACAAGAAGTGTGCCCACAAAACCTTTTACTCCAAATTCCAGCTATCTGTGAAGAATCTATGAACAAATCCCTGATGCAAATCCAATACATATATAAGTAACAAAGCTCTACTCAGATAGTTGAACAAAACCACAATACTCGGAATCTAACTAACCACAATCACATGAATAGATTAAGAAGATGGATATAGAAATAGATGGTTTGCGAATGTTGACTAAGGTGAACGGTGTTTCCCATATCTGTCTGAAGGTCGCTGCCAAGATGAATCAACTTAGCTGGCATATATAAGGGAACCAACGGTCGATAATCCTAATTCTAGATCAACTCAGCTGGTATATACGAGGGAACCAGCGGTCGACTTATTAATAAAATGATACTAATAAAAAAAAATCAATATATTTTTTTTAATTTGAATTGTCAACATGATTAGATCTTTCGGATCCAAACGCATGCTTCTTGTCAGCAGATTATATGGTAATTCCCATGGATCCTGCATTCCATGCTTGTTTAGGCGACGCAGACAGAGAGAATACACACATATTTCTATCCAAGTGTCAATCTTTTTTTTATTTTTTATTTTTTTCGATTGTTCTGATTGGTCTGGTCTTTTTTTTTCTTAGTAACTCAATCTTCTATTTCATCTTAACAGTGATAACAATTCATGTTGGTGCCCCACCAAATCACATAGAGAAACAAAAAGTTTGCAAAAATAAAAACAGAAGGTGATATGGTGACAACTCCGAGATATGGTGACAACTATCATGTTATTTCTAACACCTGGGCTCTTTCCTCTCAGTTAATGGGTTCCTCAACTCCTACAACCAAAATATTTCCGTCCACTTAGATTGTTTAGTGTCATCCTGAAGGCACAAGTTTCTAGATTTCGGAGTTTATAAAACAATTTTTTTTTAATTTTTAAATTTTTTTAATTTTTTTAAAGGCATATTCAAACTCTACATACATGTAAATGCTCCCCCACACTTAAACTTTACATTGTCCTCAATGTAAAATTTAGTCATTCAAAGTAAAGTGCAAGGTGGGAAATTCCTAAAATGATATGCAAAATAAGAAAATAAAGATAAAAATATATAAATAAAAATAAAAATATAGGAATAAAACTACAAAAGTGATACTCTAACTCATAGCTACTTCTGAACGATGGAGGATAAACACCAAAAAGCTATTTAGTTGGCATTTAATCCCAACTCAGCCAATATATACCTCATCGTCAAGAAAAAATTCCATCTACTTAGAATGGCTAGTGTTCATTCTAAATTGCTCAAAAATCTCTAAAAGTTGGAGTTTTGCCTACATCAAAATGAAAGGTAAGAAATACGAAACCAGTGGGTTGCCTCCCGCTTAGCGCTTGGCTTAAAGCCGTCATCCCGATTTTCGGCTCCAATTACTCCTCCAGGGGGAATGGATCACTCAATGTGACCATATCCTGATTCTCCGTCACGAATCGTTCATAGTATGGTTTCAAACAATGGTCGTTGACCTTGGAAACCAGCCCTGTTTTGGGACTAATAATTTCAACTGCACCATGAGAGAACACATTAGTAACAACAAATGGTCCAATCCATCTGGACCTAAGTTTACCGAGAAACAATTTAAGACGAGAATGGAATAAAAGAACTTTCTTCCCCACTTCGAAACTCTTTCAAGAAATCATTTGTCATGGAAAGCTTTTGTAAATGCGTGAACTTTCATATGCATCATTACATATCTCTTCTAACTCATTTAGTTGAAGTTTCATATGTTCACCAGCTGCATCTAATTCCATATTACATACCTTGATAGCTCAATAAGCTTTGTGTTCAAGTTCCACCGGAAGATGGCAAGGTTTACCACAAACAAGCCTAAAAGGAGACATACCGATGGTGTCTTGTAAGTTGTCTTATATGCCCATGGAGCATCATTGAGTCTATAACTCCAATCCTTCCTTGAAGCATCACCGTCTTCTCTAGGATGAACTTAATCTCCCGGTTGGAAATTTCAGCTTGACCGCTCGTTTTTTGATGATACGATGTGCCAACTTTATGAGAAATACTATACTTCTTTAGAACAGCGTGAAAGGATCTCTTGAAGTGCGAACCTCCATCACTAATCACCACTCGAGGTGTACCAAATCACAAACTCACAAACAACTTGAGAATCATTAGTAGGGGTGGCTTTAGCTTCCACCCATTTAGAAACATAATCTACAGCAAGAAGTATATAAAATTTCCCATTGGAATTCATAAAAGGCCCCATAAAATCGATACCCCAAACATCAAAAATCTCTACATCGAGAATTGGTGTTTGCGGCGTTTGGTTTCAAGCACCTAGATTGCCTGTCCTTTGACACCTATCACAAGCCTTGCAAAATAAATATGCATCCCAAAACAATGTAGGCCAACAAAAATCACTTTCGAGAACTTTGAGGGTTGTCCTCTTAGCTCCGAAATGGCCACCACAAGCATCTGAGTGACAAAAATTCAGAATTGATTGAAACTCGGATTCGACTATGCACTTGTGGATCATTTGATCGGAGAAATGCTTCCACAAACAAGGTTCATCCCATATATATTTCTTTGAAATCTTATTGAGATCGTGTTTCTGAAATGTGGACATGAAACTAGGTACTTGTCCCGTCACCAAGAAGTTAACAATATCAGCGTACCATGGAGTTTTGCCAACAACCGCAAAGATTTGCTCATCCGGGAAACTATCATGGAAAGGAATCGCTTCTTCGGGCACAACCAATCTACTTAGATGATCTGCTAAGGTATTCTCACTTCCCTTCTTGTCCTTGATTTGCATGTTGAACTCTTGAAGAAGAAATATTCATCTTATGAGTCTTGTCTTAGCATCCTTCTTTGTTAGCAAGTATCGTAGTGAAGCATGGTCGGAGAAAAAAACCACTTTCGTACCCACCAAATAAAATCTAAACTTCTCTAGCACAAACACTATGGCCAAGAGCTCCTTTTCAGTAGTGGAGTAGTTGATTTGCGCTCCATTGAGAGTTCTAGAAGGATAATAAATGGCATATGGAACTTTACCATCTCTCTATCCCAACACTGCTCCAACAGTGTAGTCACTAGCATCGCACATCAACTCAAAGGGCTTGCTCCAGTATGGTGGTTTGATGATTGGTACGGTGGTAAACAACTCTTTCAAGGTGTCGAAAGCCTTCTTGCACTCCTTGTCACAATCAAAGGTCACATCTTTCTGCAAAAGTCTACACAGAGGCATTGCAATCTTAGAGAAATCCTTGATGAATCTCCTATAAAAACCTGCATGACCAAGAAAATGAGCGAACCTCCCTCACAGTTGTGGGTAATGGAAGTTTCGAATCAAATCTATCTTAGCCTTGTCCACTTCTAACCCCCTAGAAGATATGACATGGCTTGGCACAATCCTATGATTCACCATAAAGTGACACTTTTACAAAGTAAATGAGAAACGACCTTGGTTTGCTTGCGGTTACTTAATTGTTCTTAGAGTGGTTCCTCCTACGGGATGCATGGCCTGCAAACTATCAAGTTTCTTTTGCTAAAGAACTGATGTGGTTAATCTTATGCAACGTTCCTAATGAATGCACAAAGTTTGAAGACTTTTAAAAAACTCACTTTCAAGGTTGGTGAATTAATTGAAGCTAATGATCCTTATGGAAATCATCCTTTGAAGAAGAATGTTAAAAGTTTGTGTTCGGGTCTCAGTTCAAAGGGCTCTACCTGCTGGTATCCCACTTATTACAAGAGGAAGAATTCAATTTTTTCTTATTGAATGCAGATACTTCAAAATACCACGAAATTTATGTACTTCTTTTCGAGTTAATTATTGATCACAAAGATGCAGTTTGTCCAGCTTGGAATTTAAAGCAAAGAGCTATCAAGGAAGTGGTTTCTTCAAGTACCAAATATACTCTTCCAGTTGTGTCTAAACTCATGGTGCCACCAAACGTTGTTGTACAAACTCCTCAATTGAGATCCATTATTGTTTCAAGTGACTCTATTATGTCACCAAGTGAGATTTTCCCTGAAACTCAATTTGACGATCACAGTGTCCATCCTATGGAAAACGGCAAAAGCTATGGAGTTAATTCAAAGTGCTGATTATATTTTCCAAGAAGCTATAACAAGTAATTTCCAAATGGACCCTTTTGTTAATCGCTCAGCTGCTCTAAAGATCTTTGATGTTGGTCCGATTCAACAACGTCCAACTAATTTGATTAGCGGTTTTCCAGTTACTTTAAAACAAGTTACTACTCAAAACGTAACTGTAGATGTATCCACTATTCCCTTTGAGCCAGCGAATCGGGTCCGATTCGTACATCTAATTCTGCAAGAAGATTCAAGTCTTCAGTTGTTCAACCTTAAAACCATACTATTGCTAGAGAAGAAATTATTTCTTTAGTTGCCGAACATGATGCTCTTTCCAACCTCAAAAGGAAAATCAACCATGGATCTGATCTTCGCAAACGTACTAGAGCTATCTCTTATATTCTAGCTATCATTGTGGACATTCCTAAGCAAACTGATCCCTCTGAACCAGATTATTCCAATTTGTGTCCTCCTATTACCAAATTAGATGATTTTCTTACTCTTAATTTATCCAATTGTACCCTCAATACCCATTTCTTGGTTGATCCTTATGGTAGTTATAATGTTCCCGCTGATGATGGCCCAAGCAACAATGGTGTCCGCAATAATTCTCTTCATGAGGCTGCTATTCTGAGATTCAATTCAATCCAAGGGACCTCTCAAAATGGTGGCTCTTATGATTCACAACTTAGTGGTGGTTTTGCTTCCACCAGTTAGGTAAATTCATCTTTCCTACCACCTTCTAATGCTTCATTTAATGCCTCTAATCCTGCAATTACTTTTCCTGTGAATAATTGAAAAAGCGGGAGTATAGCAACCACGCCCAATATTTCTTTTAGGAAATATGTACAGACAACTCCAATACAATTCCAAGAGAATCAACTAGACAGTCATACTCAATCACGGAAAAGTATCCAAGCGTTATATCTTTGTTTCTCAATGTAATCAGCAAATCAAACAGATAGAAATCCGTGAGCCTGATTATTATGAGAAACAACTTGGATGGTACCAAAGACCAATATCCAAGTGTCAATCAATTTAAATCAAAAACCAAAGGTTGGATTTACCAATTGATTGAACTATGCACAACCTGTGATAATTCAACTATATAAAAATATAATGCGGAAAAGAAATAATACAAACACCATAAATATTGTTAATGAGGTAACCACAAATGCAGAAAAACCCCGGGACCTAGTCCGGATTTGAACACCACAGTGTATTAAGCCGCTATAGACTCTAGCCTACTACAGGTTAACTTCGGACTGGAATGTAGTTGAGCCCTAACCAATTTCACACTGATTAAGGTACATTCGCGTTCCTTAAGACTCTTGAACCACGTCGTATTCTGCGCACTTGGTTCCCTTAGCTGATCTCACCCACAACCAAGAGTTGCTACAACCCAAAGTCGAGGACTTGATAAACAAATCTGCCTCACACAGAAAAGTCTATTGAATAGATAAATCTGTCTCCCACAGAAGTACATACGAGTTTTTGCTCCATCTTTTAATAAATCAAGGTGAACATGAACCAATTGATACACCGGACTTATATTCTCGAAGAACAACCTAGTAATATCAATCACCTCACAATAATCTTAATCGTATAGAAGCGAAACAAGATATTGTGGAATCACAAACAATGAGGCGAAGATGTTTGCAACTACTTATCTTACCTATCGGAGATTAAATCTCGAGCAAATCTTAGAGAAGATAGTACTGAACACGATAGAACAAAGAAAGACCATAACACGCAGCAACAGAGAAAATAGTTGGGTCTGGCTTCATAATCCCAATGAATTATTTAAGTCATTAACGTATAATGGTTTTAGGAAAAACCTAGGTTAAAGGAGAATCGACTCTAGTCGCAACTAGTATCACACATGAGGTGTGGGTATTAGGTTTCCCAGTTGTTAGAGTTCTGCCTTATATAATCTTCAAATCAGGGTTTGCAATCAATGCTACCTTGGTAGAAAAGCATTCAATATTCACCGTCAGATGAAAACCTGATTAGAGTCAAACAAATATCTTTCAACCGTTAGATCGAACTTATCTTGTTATACACAAATGAAATGTGACTTCATTTAGGTATGAGTAACCGTACCCAAACGTGTACACATGGTTGGATCAACAATAGTTAACCGAAGTTAGCCATATGAACACTTTCATATCAACCGTGTTCATCTTAATCACAACTAGTTCAAATGAAACTAGTTACAGAGTTGTTAAATTGCTTATATTCTCATAAAAGTATACAAGACACAATTGAAGCAAATTCGATTTTGATTCACTTGAATCAATTCATGAACATTATATCCACGGTTTGCAAAAGATTGCATTCCTCAATATATAAATGTATTTGTTCATGAAAAACCGATTTTAGAACTTAACCCACTCAAGTATACAAACGGGTATGCATATTTAGAGTTTTGTACTTGGTCTGGGTTCGCCAGTATGCTCAGTTGAATTCCCGGACTTGAACTATTACACCGGTACGCATACGGGTATGCATACTAAGTTCCCGGACTTCAACTTCAACTACAAAACCAATACGCATACGGGTATGCATACTATGGTTCCCGGACTTTGAATAACTTGCAACAGTTAGCATACAAGTACGCATATTGTGTTATATCCAATCAATGGTTAATCGTTCTAAACTCCATCTTAATCACTGAAACATTCTTGGAAGACGGGAATAGCTATCTCACACAAACTATTAGCTTCAAATCAATTTTCAAATGATCAATAGATCAATACGAAACATTCTGAGACTACATCAAATGACTGTCTCACACAAATCATGTAAGATGTTACCAGGCGATTTTCACATGATCATATTTTGATTTTCTTCAAGAATAATGATGAACTTGGTTAAAGCGAAATCTTAACAACACATATTTCGAGAAATATGTAAGCGAGTTAAACTCAGCTCGAAATATCAAATGTGTATAATATAAAGTCTATATATCTATACAACTTTTGTCTCAATAGGAGATAAAATAGAAATAAACTTCTGAGTTATAAATGAGTTCAAGTCTCCACATACCTTTTATTGATGAAGTTCCACAAGCTCCCCTTAGTAGTTCTTCGTCTTCAATCGTTGAACGCCGTGAAGTCTAAAGATCAACTACACATTCTATCCTAATCCGAGACATAACTATAAGTAAACTAGAAATCAAGACTTATAGTTTTGGCAACTAAACTTGAAAAACAAGCTTGAGATAGAAACGCTTGCGAGTTCGACCGAGCAATGCTCTAACAATCTCCCCCTTTGTCAATTTTATTGACAAAACTATAAACACATATGGATTACAAAATAAATAAACTTTGTAGATTCTCATCCAAATGCTTGATTTCCTTGGTTCTTCAACATTACTCGAAATCTTCGTCACTTCCAAGTGCTCCAGTGATTCTGAACGTGTTCAACTCAGCATCATAATTGTTGAAGATCTGTAGCCATAAACAATAAGAAAACAATTGTTCTCGATTATTGTTATGCAGTGTCATAGTATTATTACACATCATCAAAGTTCAATTGTATCACAACTTTGACAATAATACTATGGTGATATGTATCTCTCCCCCTTAATCAATAATTCATCTCACAACGAAAACCACTCCCCCTTACATAATGATATGTAAACTATATGTATTTTTAGTGTGAACTATACATTAATTCTCCCCCTTTTTGTCAATATAAATTGGCAAAGGTACGAAAACTAGTGGGATCATAATGAAATTCTCATAGAGATACTTCATGACTAAAATATAACATATCAACTTTGATTCGATGATTTCACATAGTCGAAACTTAGTGTATTCACCAAGGAGTTTATAAAGATACAAGAAAACTCCTACAATATTCCACAGCCGCACTCCCCACAAAGATTTGGCAACTAAGCACAAGTTCAATTAAGAACTCCCCCCCATCAAATGTCATTCCCGAAAGAACAACAAGAGCGACCTTACTTTTGCAAGAAAAGAATGATTTCCATGGACATTAACAAATCACATGAAACATGAATTTGTATCCAGAAAACTCAATTAAATTAAGGGTTATTTAACGTTTGGTACCCAGCAAATGTCCAACACCTAGCTTTGGTACCCGACATTTGAAATATTAAGGGTTGGTACCTTGACTAGACATTGACCGTCAAACACCATGCTTTGACCTGATTGTTTATTATTTTGTTTTAATAAATATAATTTTAATACTAAAAAAATTAATTTGTCGTATTTTCCCTTCCCCACCACCACTTCATCTTCTGCGTAACCAAAATTCCATCTTCTACAACTCCATCCCCTTTTGTATTGTTTGCGGCAAAAATAAAAAATCTTTCCTTTCACTTTTTTCAATTTTGTTAGCAGAAAACTCAACCCATTTTCAATTCCTTTCAAATATTCATGTACTTTCAATTTCTTCCTTTTTCTTCAACTCCTATAACCAATTTATCAATTTCTTCATATTCAAATCTATCATCACCATTCTCCTTTATGTCATCTTTTTTCTCCATCATAATCAAATCATTGTAACTTTAACCCGAAAACATCAATCCTAACACCAAATCCAACTGCCCCAAAATTCCCAAATCGTGAAATAGGACTTATTTCAATCATGATTAATTAGATTAATCATCTGCCGTAAAACCCTAAAAATCAACATCAAATAAAAATATGCAACAAACCAGAAAAGAATGCAATTACTCCGTTGAATAGATCACTGATGGTATAAATTTGATTACCTTTGCACCCATTTACAAGCTTGATAGTATAATTGAATAGATTATTGTTGGTATTATGATGTTGTTGCTGCATCTTTTTTCATCAGAATTTGATTAAAATTGAAATTTTAAGAAAGACCCCGATGCAGATGTTACCTTTTTATACTAATTGCAATCATCATAAAAACGTAGAAAAGTAATAGTGATACATGCAAGAATATAGATTATTTTGTTGTTGTGGTGGTCGGCGACGGCGGTGGAGTTTGCGACAACCCTTACTTCAAAAACATTGTGATACTAAGAATAGAGCTTGTTTCATGATACAGATTTTATATAACCAAAATGAATGATTAAATGAAACTCAGTTATATCCGCAAGCGCACAGGTCAATAATAATATAGATAGCAAATGCGGTTCGTTCTCACAGGGAGTGTGAAATACTCAATCAACTAATATCAAGAATCAACTAATTAACAAAGATGATTTTTTTGTGAGGTTTCAGAAATTCAGACAAAAATGAAATAATAACTAATTTTAACGAAAAACAGAATGATAGAAGGTTGTTAGGATTTTCGGTTTCCACCAATTAATTATGCAAACTCTACTAATCTTTAAAACTTTATTCCATGCATTTTCAAATATTGTTTCTCCGCTCTAGTTTTCTTCGCTTCATGGGTAGTGATTCTAAAGCATTACCTATCAATCCTTGCATACCATGTCTAGGGATTTAACCGAAGCACGCAATATCAATTCAAAAGCATAAATAATTTAGAAAATCACATCAACAATAGAATACCAAGCCAAATGAAGAAAACCTACTAATCAATCAACTCATTATTAAGCATATAAATGTAGAGTTTTCATAACAAAATTGGGTTCTACATAAACCCTAACATGAATCTAGCTAGACATGGCTTTCTCAAAAGCCATAATCATTTTCAAATCAAACTCTAGCAAATCAAAATCAAAAGGGAGAAAATGAAACTCCAAACCCTAGACAGCCTTTGCTGCTGCCGTCAGCTCCCAGCCGCAGTCTCCTTCTCTATCTCTGGCCGTCGGCCTCCAGCCAAAATGAACTCCAGCCGGCCTCTCCCTCTCTGCTCTTCTCGATCCCATTTTATCTTCATAGTCTCCTGCCAAGAGTTCAACTAATCCCTAGCAACATCTGCCAAGGCCCAGTCCATTCGGGTCCATTAGCTCCAACTTTAGTTTCCAAATTAAGGGCAGTACCGAATCCGGTAACAACCACGCATCAATTTCCATCCACTGTGAAGTCTGCTGCCAACCACTGTTGCCTCGTTAACTCCCAACAGCACCAACCAGAAATCATGGACTATTCACCAGCTACAGCATCTATCTCCCGTTGAATCTCAACAACACCTCCACTTCACAATTCATTATTCATTGCCATCGTCTCAAGGTCATTTCTTTGGCTAAGAACAAAAACTGCTGCTCCAGACTTTCTAACCACAGCTTCGTCCTTTCACTTCCGGTCGCAACTGCAACTGCATCTTATTCTCGGCAAAAGACAACGATCATCTTATTACATTTTCAACTCAGCCATACCCATCTTCTTCTCCTTCTCGGAAACAGCTACAACACCTTCGAGTTCTTCTCAAGACAGCGAGCAGATGAACCATCAGTTGTCTTCACAGTCCAACGACTCATTTCAGGCCAACCCATATATGATTGCCGCAAGTTTATGTCCGTCCTACTCCAGCTCCTATTTTCCAGTCTCCTGAACTTCTAGCCTCCACCACCGGTCACCAGTTGCAACCAACCCACTACGAGCAGCAATCATAGTACTCCAAGACAACCAACAATACGCGGACTTCAACACCCATCAGTTCCATCGTGTACAGCCAGTCACGATTAATCCAGCCAACATTTCTTCAATGGTTCAAGACTTCATTTCCATTGGAGACCATAATTCACAGCGAGTTACTATCCACAAGCCAAATTAATTCATATATCAGCTCTCCCTGTCATTTCTTGTTTTGATACGAGATGGTGATGCAACCCCACAACAATGCTGTGGTTATAAGGGACATGGACACATCCCTCTGACGACATGTGGCAGTAATAATGCCACATCTCACCATTTTCTTTAGCCTGCTAGCATGATTAACGTGCCATTATTTCTTTGACCCATGGTGGAATTCTTGCAGTACACGGATGCATGATTTTCTGACCTTGAAATGTTGAAGTGGTGTGGCAAGTATCGGCAGCTCACAGCAACATTAGTGCCTTTTGTTGCAAACACCATTATAACTCCCAAATTGGCTTGTTATCTGACCGGTGATCAGGTTCATCTGTACTTTCTACAAAAGCATTAAAATAGTGTTGTTAGCCAGAATATCGAGTCCTATCTTATATAAATATGGGTATAAAATGTAACACATACGTGCTTATCATTTCACGATGGGGTTCCGTTTTTTTTCTTTTCGTTGTTCTTAGAGTGAACCTAATTTGAACCGGAGAGATATGGAGTGGTGTTGTGGTGGATGAAGATGATCATCACACTACTGTGTTTGTTCTCTATCGTGAAATCTATAGAAGTATATGGGCAAATGCGTAAAAGAATAGTTATTACTAATAATAAAAGAATGATAAAATAGAAAGTCAAAATTAACTGGGTCACACTGAGAACTTAATGGTCAATGGAAAGTCAAGGTACCAACTGTTAATATTTTAAATATTTGGTACCAAAGCTAGGTGTTGGACATTTTCTGGGTACTAAACGTTAAATTAACCACAAGAGAACCTACGATTAATTATATCGGAAATGCTCAATATAAGAGAACTTACAAAGCCATACAGTGCTTTCACATAGAAGTGGATCAAGGAAATATCAATACTGCGGAATATTCAAAGATTCATTCTATATTTCATCAATATTTGCATAATGATATCATAGACTTAATCTTTGCAATCAAAAAGTTCATCCTTTCTTCCATCAATATTTGCATAATGACATAATAGGCTTAATTTTTGACATATATGGGACAATCATAGTTTAGGGACGCAAACACACATATCCCATAACAATTTTTGCAATATATAAAATCAATAAAGATTAATACTGCAAAATCATCTTCCGAATAAACTTTAGAATTTAAATAAATAAATCTAAAAACATTGCAAGATGAAAATCGTTGACAATAGCATTGTGTAGTCACAATATAGGCTATTCCAAACCCTAGTTATCCTTCTTAAAACACAAGAATAAATTCTCGTAAGAAGTTTCCTATACATTAAGACCTCTAAAAAAAAATTTATCGTCCTCGAACTCCTTGTCGTCAACAACCATTTGAACATAAGGTTCATGTAGAAAGGAGTCAATTCCAACAAACCTTCTTGATTGATGTCGAACCAGGGCCTTCTGAATCTCAAGAATCCTTAAAACAATAGCCTTTATTTTCCGAATCTCCTTCCTTGTTTCTTTCAACTCTTAAATAACACCATAAAACTTCTGAAGATTAGAGGGGATAGCCCTTGGTTTCTTCATCATATTCTTCTTTTTTCTTTTTAAAGTTGTAGAGGAAGGAGACTTATCTTTTTCCTTCATGATTGATGGCGTAACAATCATATTAACATTTTTTTTATCAGAAAACATGATGCTTGGAGTCTCCATACAAGTACGGAATTGTGAAAGAATTACACAAATAAAGCTTCACAAGCAATCTTATGATAAAAAGAGTTTTTCAGGGATGGAAAAAGGAATGTTGGGTTACGGAACCTATATACAGAGTAGGATTAACGTACGACCAATTCATAACCCCAAAGAAGGTAGCATTGTCGATTTAACCCCTTTTTAATGAAAAAGGAAATTCTTTTCAATACCAATTTATGATATGAAAAGATCAACAGAATTCAAAAAACACAAGCAACAAAAAAACTTTCTTTTCCTAAAGCCTGAACTGTGCAAAACTCTTGTCTCTTTAAAGTCAGGCGCATGAGACAAGATGCATTTTCAACACAATTAAGTTGTGTTGGGGTGAACAATAATTTGTCCACCATACACTTCTTGTACGGAATTCTTAACACCCTTTTTTACAGAATGTTTAGACCTTGTTCTTTTCCGGAGAGGTCTAATTAGTTCTTTAGAAATTAACTTTTTCGCAAAGGAATTGAGTTTTTTAATTACCTCAAGTGAATTAGACTTCTGAAAAAGTTTGAGCTTGTTTGCTAATCGATTTGCTCTCCATTGAAGCTTATTGATATATCTTATTTTATGTTTGTACTTGTAACACATACAGAGTTCATGACCCGTAAAAGTACAATAATAACATGTCAATGTGGAGGACGGTTCATACACCATAGCTGAGCATGCTGCTAAACAAAAAGAGGTACCTGAAACATGTGAATAGAATTTTCAGTAGACATGGAAAAATCCATTTTATCCTCCATAGTGGTTGACGAAGTTTCTCCATGAAGAATATCAATATTGATGTACGTATTTCTACAATTATCAAAATCAATATTTTCACCAAGGAGTGCAACACTTGAATTTTCATCTTCATCTGAATCGTAATGATCAGACATCTCATCAAGAGCTGCAGCAAGACCTTTGTTTCCAGTGTATTTTCTACGATTTGGACACTCATTAGCAAAATGACCAAAACCTTTACACTTGAAGCACTGTGGCATATCCTCATCATCAGTATCGACGGTGTCCCTGTTTTTAGGAGGAGCACGGTCATGAGGTCTGACTGATGACTTGGGTTTATCTCTGATGAACCGCTTACTTCTCTTCAAAAGAAGATCCCTAAACTTTCCTGTGATCAGTGAAACTGAGTTGTCAAGATCTTCATCTGATGAATCAGTCTCAATAGTATCAACAACAGAGTTGCCAATACTTTTACTTTTTCAAGCAATTTAGTGTTCTTTTGTGCTTTGAAAGCAATATCCTTCCCAGATTTGGATGTATGCTCATGATAAAAGATCTTTAACTTACCAACAAGAGCATTTCTGGATAAAGTATTAAGGTTATTTCCTTTAACGATGGCATGCTTCTTAGAGTCATATTTGGCTGGCAACGATATGAGAATTTTCATCACAATGTCCTTTTCAGGAATAGTCTTACCCAACGCAAAAGATGCATTAACAATTTCATACACTTTGTGATTAAACTCGTCAAATGAATCGTCATCAGCCAAACGAAGGTTTTCCCAATCAGAACTTAGGTTTTGAAGCCTAGCTTCTTTCTCAGAGGAATTTCCTTTGAATATAGTTTCTAAGATATCACGGGCTTCTTTAGACTTAGTGCACATAGTCACATGGTGCTGAAGATCTAGGGTAATGGCATGTATGATATCATTTGAACCATCATAATTTGCTTCGTAGCAAGAATCTCGTCAGGTTAATATCTACCAATATCCTTTGGAATAATTACATTGCCTTCTGTAACGACCCGAGGATCATAGCCAATAACAACACGAACCCATGTTTGAAAATCACGAGCTTGTAAAAAAGCACACATAGAATTTTCCACATGAGTAATTCGAGCCATCGAAGACTGGTGGTATGTTTATAGAGATAGCACTTCTGTCCATAGAGTCAGATTGCTACAAACACAGACTTATGATGTCTTGAACGTGTTTGCCTGCTCTGATACCAATTGAAAAAGAAGGGGTCTAACAACCACACCCAATATTTCGTTTAGGCAATCTGTATGGACAACTCCAATACAATTCCAAGAGAATCAACTAGACAGTCCCACTCAATCACAGAAAATTATCCAAGAGTTATAATTCTGTTTCTCAATGTAATCAGCAAATCAAACAGATAGAAATCTGTGAGCCTGATTATTATGAGAAACAACTTGGATGGTACCAAAGACCAATATCCAAGTGTCAATCAATTTCAATCAAAAACCAAAGGTCGGATTTACCAATTAATTGAACTACGCACAACCTGTGATATTTCAATTATATAAAAATATTATGCGGAAAAGAAATAACACGGACACCAGAAATTTTGTTCACGAGGAAAATGCAAATGCAGAAAAACCCGGGACCTAGTCCATATTTGAACACAACACTGTATTAAGCCGCTACAGACTCTATCCTACTACAAGTTAACTTCGGACTGGAATGTAGTTGAGCCCTAACCAATCTCACAGTGATTAAGGTACAGTAGCGTTCCTTACGCCTCTTGAACCACGCCGGATTCTGTGCAGTTGATTCCCTTAGCTAATCTCACCCATAACCAAGAGTTGCTACGACCCAAATTCGAAGACTTGATAAACAAATCTGTCTCACACAGAACATTTTACTGAATAGATATATTTGTCTCCCACATAAATACCTACGAGTTTTTGTTTCTTCTTTTGATAAATCAAGGTGACCAGGAACCAATTAATACACCGAACTTATATTCCCGAAGAACAACCTAGTAATATCAATCACCTCACAATAATCTTAATCGTATGAAGTGAAACAAGATATTGTGGAATCATAAACGATGAGACGAAGATGTTTGTGATTACTTTTTATTTTACATATCGGAGATTAAATCTCGAGCAAATCTTAGACAAGATAGTACTCAACACGATAGAACCAAGTAAGATCAAAACACGCAACTACGGAGAAAATATTTGGGTCTGGCTTCAGAATCCCAATGAAGTCTTTAAGTCGTTAATCTATAATGGTTTTAGGAAAAACCTAGGTTAAAGGAGATTCGACTCTAGTCGCAACTAGTATCACACAAGAGGTGTGGGGATTAGGTTTCCCAGTTGCTAGAGTTCTCCCTTATATAGTCTTTAAATCAGGGTTTGCAATCAATGCTACCTTGATAACAAAGCATTCAATATTCATCGTTAGATGAAAACTTGATTAGAGTCAAGCTAATATCTTTCAACTGTTAGATCGAACTTTGCTTGTTATACACAAATGAAATGTGACTTCATTTAGGTATGAGTAACTGCACCCAAACGTGTGCACATGGTTGGCTCAATAATAGTTAACCGAAGTTGGCCATATGAACATTTTCATATCAACCTTGTTCATCTTAATCACAACTAGTTCAAATGACTCAAATGAAACTAGTTACTGAGTTGTTCAATTGTTTATATTCTCATAGAAGTATACAAGACATAATTGAAGCAAAATCGATTTTGATTCACTTGAATCGATTCATGAACATTATAGCCACGGTTTGCAAAAGATTGCATTCCTTAATATATAACTGTATTTGTTCATGAACAAACCGATTTTAGAACTTAACCCACTCAAGTATGCAAACGGGTATGCATACTTAGAGTTCCGGACTTGGTCTGGGTTCGCCAGTATGCAAACGGGTAAGCATACTGTCGTACACCACCAAACTCAGTTGAATTCCCGGACTTGAACTATTACGCAGGTACGCATACGGGTATGTGTACTAAGTTCCCGGACTTCAACTACAAAACCAATACGCATACGGGTATGCATCCTGTGGTTCCCGGACTTTGAATAACTTGCAACAGTTAGCATACAAGTACGCATACTATGCTATATCCAATCAATGGTTCATCGTTCTAAACTCCATCTTAATCATTGAAACATTCTTGGAAGACGGGAATAGCTGTCTCACACAGACTATTAGCTTAAAAGCAATTTTCAAGTGTTCAATAGATCAATACGAAACATTCCGAGTCTATATCAAATGACTGTCTCACACAAATCATGTAAGATGTTGCCAGGCAATTTTCACATGATCAGCTTTTGACTTTCGTCAAGAATAAAGATGTACTTGGTTAAAGAGAAAACTTACCAACACATATTTCGAAAAATATGTAAGCGAGTTAAACTCAGCTCGAAATATCAAATGTGAATAATATAAAGTCTATATAGCTATATGACTTTTGTCTCAATAGGAGATAAAATAGAAATAGACTTCTGAGATATAGATGAGTTCAAGTCTCCACATACCTTTTGTTGATGAAGTTCCACAAGATCCCCTTAGTAGTTCTTCATCTTCAATCGATGAACGTCGTGAAGTCTAAAGCTCAACTATACATTCTATCCTAATCTGGTACATATCTATAAGTAGACTAGAAATCAAGGCTTATAGTTTTGGAAACTAAACTTGATAAACAAGCTTGAGATAGCAACGCTTTCAAGTTCGACCGAGCAGTTCTCTAACAATAATGTGAATATGCTATGCAGGAATATTAAAGGACTAGGAAAAAAACTGCTAATAAGGAACTTAGCCTCCTCTGTAGAAATATCAATCCTGATATTGTCTTCTTGTCTGAAACAAAAATGAATAAGGATTGTGCATCTAGAAGACTGAGAATTATGGGCTTTCCCTGCACTTTCAATGTCCCTAGTATTGGAAGAAGTGGAGGGCTAGTACTGGCTTGGAAAAAAGAAATTAACCTCAATATTTTATCCTCCAGCTCAAGGGGCATCTATGTCACAACTAATGATATTATCCATTCTAAACTATGCCACATACAGTCCATTTATGGAGAACCCAATAGTATCCTAAAGCAAGCCTTCTAGGATAGTCAATGTAAATTACCAAAAACACCTTATGAGGAACCTGTTTTCTTTGTATGAGACTTTAACGCTTTTTTAGGTACTGAGTATAAGAATGGTGTCCTAGAATTAGAAGTCTCTGACTATTCCAATCTTAGGAATTTTTGTAATGTCTTTGCCTTGTATGATCCTGGTTTCTCTGGTCCTAGGTTTACTTGATCTAATATGCAACAATGTGTTGATCTCATCCTAGAAATATTAGATAGATGCCTAATCAATAACATTGCTAAACATTTATTTCCTAAACTTTGTGTTAATAATCTGCCTACAGGCTCTTCTGATCATTTCCTATGCATATAGGATTTAATTTTGATGATGTTTGTATGCCTAGACCTTTTCATTTTATGTCCATGTGGGTTGAGGATCCCACCTGTAGAGATAATATTGCTAATTCTTGGACTAATAATATTGTGGGATCCCCAGCCTTTAAACTGAAAGCTAAACTTCTTAGTACCAAGAAAGGTCTACGTGATTGGAACAAACTAATATTAAAACCACTAGAGAAGACCTTCTTGAGGTTCAAACTTCTGACCCAACTGAATCTAATTCCATTTCTAGACTTAGAGACAAATTGGATTATTTGTATAATTTGGAGGAGTTATACTGGAAGGATAAATCTAGAGAAGTGTGGATTATGGAAGGAGATATAAACTCTCTCTATTTCCATAGAGTCACTCTTTTCAGAAGAAAAAGAAATGTCATTAGATGGATCAATAACTCTTCTGGTACAACTATGACTGATAGAGATAGCACTAGTACTTCCTTTGTTCATCCTCAACAATTTCAGGATGAGATTCTTCAAGATCTTCCTGTTAAGTTCACCGATGAAGATAATTCTCATCTTAACTCTCCCCTCTTTGATGAGGAGATAAATAGTGTTGTGTTTCAAATGGGAGGAAAAAAAGGCCCTGGACCTGATGGTTTTACAGGGCTCTTTTATCAGAAGCATTGGGATATTATTGGTGAAGCTGTCATTGATATGACATAGACCTGTTCTCGAACTAGGCATATAGCTAAAGTCTTCAACCATACCAATATATCTCTCATTCCCAAAGTTCCTTTAGCTGAGCTAGTCTCCCGATATAGACAAATTGGTCTCTGTATTTTCATTTATAAGATTTTGTCCGACTCTATCTAATAGACTTAAACCTTTTATGAATAACCTCATTTCTAAAAACCAAAGTGCTTTTATCCCTAAGAGAAGCATTTCTGATAATATCCTCCTCGCCAATAAGGCTATCTATGTTGTCAACCATCATAAGAGTAATGAAGAAATAGCTGCTATTAAACTTGACATGTTTAAATCTTATGATAAACTTGAATCTTTCCTTGAAAAAGTTTTAAAAAAAATGGGTTTCTCCAGCCACTGGGTTTAGCTTATTAATCAATGTTTGTCTACTGTGTCTTATTTTTTTCTTCTTAATGGTAGTCTCACTGGTATTTTTAAACCAGAGAGGAGTTTGAGACAAGGATATCCCATATCCTCATATCTTTACATCATTTGTTATGAGGCTTTATCTGCTTATATTGATGACCTGTCCAGGAGAGGTCTAGTTTAGGGCATTAAAGTTTTTAAAGATGCCCCACCTACGACTCACCTCTTTTTTGCTGATGATTCTCTGCTTTTCTCTAAAGCTACTGTAAAATATTTTGAAACTATTAAGGACTATTTGCAGAAGTATTGCTTAGCCTCTGGTCAGGAGATTAACTTTGATAAGTGTGGTATTTTGTTTAGTAAAAAAATTCCAGAAACTTTAAAATGCCAGTTGTCTAATATTCTTGGTATTCACACTAGAATCTCCATTTGGTTTCATAAACTTTTATCTCAGGCTGCTAGAACTAGTTTAATTAAACATGTTGGTCAGGTTATTCCCCTCTACCAGATGGGAGCTTTACTTATTCCTAAATATCTTTGTCGTAAGATAGATTCTCATTTGTGTAAACTTTGATGGGGTGAAACCCTAGACCCTAAGGATAGAAAATTACACTTGTTAGGTTGGGATATTCTCTGTTCTCCCAAATCTGAAGGTGGCTTAAGGTTTAGGAAAGCTGAGTTAAATAATTTGGCTATGCTAGCTAGAAATGCCTGGAAATTTTTTGAAAAACCTGATTGTGAAAACGCGTGGGTACAACAACCACACCCAACTATTTCGTTTCGCGATCTGTATGGACTAAACTTCAATATAATTCTGAGAGCACCAAGTTACTGAGTCTCAATCAGGATATATATTAAAGAGCTTTATCTCTTTCTCAACTCAATCAGTAAATGAAACAGATAGAAATCCGTGAGTGTGATTGTTATGAGAATAACTTGGATAGTACCAAATATCAATGGGCAAGTGTCAATCAAGTCCTATCCAATAAACAAGGTCGGATTTATCAATTGTGATTGAACTACACACAACCTATGATATTTTAATTATATAAAAAAAATATAAGCGGAAAAGAAATAACACAGACACCTGAAATTTTGTTAACGAGGAAACCACAAATATAGAAAAACCCCGGGACCTAGTCCAGACTTGGACACCACACTGTATTAATCCGCTACAGACTCTAGACTACTACAAGTTAACTTCGGATTGGAATGTAGTTGAGCCCTAACAAAGTCTCACACAGATTAAGGTACAATTGCGTTCCTTGCGCCTCTTGAATCTCGCAATACCCTGCCCACTTGATTCCCCTACCTGACGTCCTTTACATCCTAGAAGTTTCTACGATCCAAAGTCGAAGACTTATAAAAAAATCAGTCTCCCACAGATAAGTCTATTCTATTTGTTGTTTCCGTCTTAAGATAACGATCAAGGTGAACATGAAACACAACTAATAATCCGGTCTTATACTCTCGAAGAGCAGCCTAGAAATATTGGTCACCTCACAAAAACCTAACTGATTAACAAAAGAAGTTATTGCGGAATCACAAGAGTCTGAGACGGAGAAACTGTTGTGATTACGTTTTATATCTTGCATATCGGAGATAAATCTCTAGAAAATCTTAGAGAAGATTAAACTCAATACTATATAAAAAGTAAGATCAGGATATGCAACTACGGAGAAAATTGTTGGACCTGGCTTCACGAATCTCAAATGAAGTCTTCAAGTCGTTAGCCCTAATAATGGTTTTCGGAAGAACTGTAAACCTAGGTTATTGGAGAATCGACTCTAGTTTGAAACTAGGACACACGAGAGTGTCGGGATTAGGTTTCCCAGATGCTAGAGTTTTCCCTTATATAGTCTTTCAAATCAGGGTTGTTTACAATCAAAAGTAAGATATCTTAGTAACAAAGCAATTAATATTCACCGTTAGATGAACTCATGATTTAAGATTCAAACTGAGTCTGCTTAGAAAATAAGCAATCAATCTCCACTGTTAGATGGTATTAGCTTGATACACAGAAATGAAATATACCTATATTTAGATATGGGTAAACCGTACCTACACGTGTATAACAATTAGGCTCAATAACATTTAACCGAAGTTAGCCATATGAACACTTTTAGCTTATCCATATTCATCTGACATTTCTAGATCAAATATGATAATCAATCAATCATGATAGATAATCAAATGAATCTAAATGTGCTTTAAGAGAGCTGTTCAAATGTTCACTATCTCATAGAAATATCCATGAACAATTTGAAGAATATTTGGTTTGGTTTGTAATTGTACAAAGTACTTATACAAGAACTAATTCATGAACATAATGCCACAGTTTGCAAAGAAAGTTCGCATACCTTAATTCATTAAAGTTCCAGGAACTTTAGTTCGCAAACGAACCTGAGTTCATGAGTATGAGTTGTCATACTTACCGATTTTAGAACCTAACCACTGTGTTCGCAAACTGAGTACGCGAATTACAGTTTCGGACCTAGCCTAGTCTTGTCGTTCGCAAACAATGTTCGCAAACTATAGTTCCGGACCTATCACAGGTAAACCCGTTGGCAAACAAGAGTTCCGGACCTGAACTAGTACTTCAGAGTTCGCATACTACGTACGTATAATGTGTTGTATCCAGACATTGGTAGTAGTTCTAAAACTCTCATTCAATCATTGAAACATCCTTGGAAGACAAAAATGGTAATCTTACACATACCACTAACTTCGAGTAATTTTCAAGTGATTAATTGATCAATACGAAACTTCTCAAGTTAACATTAAATGATTGTCTCAGACAAATCATGTAAGATGTTCGAGGTAATTTTCACATGATCATTTTGACTCAATATTTAGTTTCCAACAAATAAATTGTTTACAACTAAACTTGTCAATTAGATGATGAAGTTAAGCCAGATCTAAGAAAGCTTCAACCTGTATTTCGATAAATCTATAAACGAGATAAACTCGGCTCCAAATTTCAAATGTGTATAACACAAAGTCTATATAGCTATACGACTTAGTCTCATTAGAAGATAGAATTGAATAGACTTCTGAGTGATAGATAAGTTTTAGTCTCCACATACCTTTTGTCGAAGAAATTCCTTCAAGCTCTTCTGTAGATCTTCTTCTTTAATTGGTGAACGTCGTGAAGTCTGATGCTCAACTACACACTTTTATCCTAATCCGAGACATAGGTATAAGTAGACCAGAAATCAAGTATATAGTTTTGATCAACTAAACTTGACAAACAATCTTGAGATAGCAACCGCTTGCGAGTTCGACCGAGGAGTGCTTTAACAGATTATCTCCTAGCTAAGATTCTTAAAGCTAGGTATTTCCCTAAATCTGATTTTCTAAATGCTACCTAGTACTTGTTCTTGGACTTGGAAATGTTTGCATGCCATTAAAGAGATCATTAAGCCTTTTATTTCCTGGATAGTGGGAGATGGTCAACTTATTGATCCCTGATGTGACAAATGGATCCTAACTCTGGGATCTGCTACACCTAATCCTCTGGTTCCCCATGATCCTAGCATTAAAGTTGCTTATTTCATTGATCACATTACCAGATTGTAGGATCAGAATCTCGCAACAATAATGCCTCAGCGAAATTATCAATAAGACAACACAATAGCGTCGCAGAACAATTTTAGAAGTGGCATAATAAAAGACGTCAGCTAAAATCATGAGAAAAATGTAATGATACTGCGAAAATAAGAGAGTTTGAGAGAGTAACATTTGTAAGGTTACGAGAATGTCGCGAGACTTATCCGAAAATAAAGGACAGATTAGCTGTCATCCACTAGGTAATTCCCTATAAATAGTCGTTCAATTGTAAAGGAAAGGAGGTATCTTTTTTGAGTAAGAAACAAGTAAATAGGAGAGAGAAAATCTAGAGCAGTGGTTATTCTTGATTCCTTTATCTTTTCTTGTAAGATTGTTCAAAGATTCATCAATAAAATTAAAAAATTTAATCTAAAACGAGTTGAGTGTTAATGAAATCATATGAGGGGTGTAGTGTAGGATTTCCTGCAACTACATAATGGCGCTAGAAACAGGTGAAGATTATTCTAGAAAAAATTGAAGATTAATATTGAGATTTGTGAAGATTTGGAGTGATTGATTAAGAATTTTACATAATTTCTTGCAATTCGTTAACATTGAAGAAATGGCTAGGAGAAGAAATACATCAGAACAACCAACTACTGTTAGAAGAAGCAAGAGAATTGCTGGAAGAGAAAAAAGTGAAATGGGAGAATCTACTAGAATGAGAAATAATGGAGAAAATCAAATTCAACCACCAGTTCAACAAACACTAGTACAAGGAAGGAATATAGATTATGATAGGGTGAGTATACACATTTGGCAATCAAATTCGCAGAAGAAGTAGAAGAAGAGCAGCAAACCAGAAACCATAGACATGTAGAGAGAAATCAAGAAGCAGATGAAGGAATAATTCATGGAGATGAGGAAATTGGAGCGTTAGAAACGTTGAGAAGAAGAATACATGAAGAAAGAAGAGTTGAGGCAGAAGAACGTGCAAATCTAACAAGGAAAAATCACGAATTGAGGATGGAAAATATGAGACTACAGAGTAGAAGATCGAGAAGTATTACGAAATCATATTCAAGATCGACTAAAAGAGAGATGAGGCGAAACTCACCCACAATTAATGCTGGAAACAATATTCAAGAAGAAATATTAAATCTTAAAGAAGAATATCGCGAAAATAGAGAAAGAGCTGATGATCGTTATGTTCCACAAAATGAAACTTTTGATGATAGGCAAAATGGTAGAAATCAAGAGAATGGACAACGTCAGGGACGAAATGATCAAGATGGCGAAGGAAATCGAGAGGAAGGAAGGAGAATTTTACATGAAAGAGAAACTCAAAGAAATCAACAGACGATTGAAGAAGAAATTGAAAGACATTATGCTGAACAAGCACGTTTAATTTGCGAACGTGAAAGATTGAGAGCGGAAATGGAAGAACAAGAGCTTCAGGAGACAATTCGCCAGATAATCACGACAATCGAGAAAGAAGGCGTACACAAAACCGGAATAACGGTAATATCAATGAAGAATATGATAGAATACAGAGGATGGCTGAAAGGCAGCGAATGGAATTAATAAGAAATGAACAAAATCATGAAGGGGAAAATGAGAGACATAATCATATGCGAGTTCAAAATAGAGATGAAGAAGAGTGATGAGTGCCAAATATTGTATATATTTATCCCTTTTTGTTGGCATTTTAACTCATCTTTTGTGCATTAATTCTACATTTTATCCCATATTCTGTATTTTCATTGTTTTCAAGAATAAATATTTTTCTTACTTAATTTTGCATTTTTAGGTAATAAATAAAGTCTGGATGAATTGCGGAGCGGAATAGAGCAGAAAAGTGGTGAAAAGCCGGGAGAAATTACGCAAGGAAGCCGCAAAGAATGGAGCGCACGTCCAAAAAGCTGGAAATGGGCTCAAGAAGAAGAAAGTTGTTCTTAAAGAAGAAGTGGGCTCAAGGTTTTCCAAGCCCAAACTCATTTCCCAAACCCATATTCTATACCCAAAAGCCTAAAACCCAAATCCATACCCGCTTGCGTCTTCAGCCGTCAGATCAGTTCTCAGAAGCATCCGACGGTCGCTCCCTTGCTGTGCATCGAAGTTTGATATCTCCGCCTAACACTACAACACCTAACTCCATCTGGCGTCGTTGATTTTGTTGTATTATATAATCCAGCGGTCGCTACAAGCTTCACTTCATCTCACCGTCCGATTGATCTTTCATCTCCCTATCCCACGGCTCAGCGTCGCAGATCATCAAACTCGATACACTCGCCTCACACCCAAGTGCCGAACACCCTAGACCTCAAACAAACACACCCTTCCCCTTTCTCCATCGAACCCATCTCCTCCATCACCCCCCTCTGCAGAACCACCATACTCCGTACCACCACCATGTCCGTCTCCATCATCACCACCTCACCCCAAATCACTCCACTATTTTCTCCCCGACTCTACTCTACCTAAGCCCATCATCACCATCACGTACCATCTCTTTAGCATCACTAATTTCTCCAATTTCTCATCTCTCTGCTCACTGAAACCCTAGGTGAGAAATTGGGGATATAAGTGATGATTAAAGCAACAATTGAAGCATGAGAGGAACGAGAAGAAGCAGGAGAAGAGTGGGTCGACGAGATGGAGCGAGTATCTCATCAACAGTAGGTAAATCAATTTCACCAAACCCTAGTTCTACTGATTTTGGGGAAAAATTGGGGGAAAACCCTAAATGGGTAATTGGGTATAAATTGGTGTTGTGGGGAGTGTGTGAAACACACTGTGTATCTCTCTGGACTAGCCAGTAGAGAATTTGCTACAAATTTTTATGAATTTCAATTTCAGTGCTTATCAGTTAACAAGTTGAAAATTGCATATATTTTTAGTTATCTCAAATGTTGCTAGTTGTGTATGAATCATCTGTGTTAATGTATGTATGTTGCTACATCATGGTTAGCATGAGCTAATCAGCATCAGGCCAAGGCTCAGTGAAGCCTTGTGCACTGTCATGTGACTAGAAGCTAGGATAGTTCTCCTGTTGCTATGTTTTGATTGAGCAAATGGGAGATACCAATGCTCATAGAGCCTGTGATTGGCTGTACTGTCAAAAGACAGCCAATGCTAGGGGCAGACTAGTGAGCAATTTGATATTCTTCCATTTCTAGATGTATGCTTAGGAACAAACACAACCTAGAAACATGTCATTTGATTAGGACACAAGGTGGATCCTAAGCCTTGGCTTAACCACCAATCCCTTCTCAGTAATTTGCATTTTCAGTCCTGTGTGCTTTCAACTCAGTTAATTTTCTTGCCTCTTATTTTCTTGCACTTTGTAGCTTCTGTGCACTGAAGTCAGTGCACAATCCTCACTCTGCCCTTGGCTTCCTAGCCTTGGTTCTTATCTGTTTTTCTTTTCTTAGTTGGTTCTTTGCTGATTTACCTTGCTTTGCTCACTGCCATAGTGCATTGTCACCATTGTTAGCCTAGGAAGACTTCTTGTATGCTCCTCTCCCTTTGGACAAACCCCTACTCATCATTTTATTACAAACCTTGGCCTTGTATACTTGCAAGTGTTTTGTGTGCTCCCCATTTTCACACCAAGTTTTTGGCGCCGCTGCCGGGGATTGGTGTTGTGTTTTTCTTGTTGTTTTATTAGCTATTTTGTATTTCATTGCATAGCATTTGCATCTGCATCTGCTTCACTTCATTTGCTGTTGGACCTGCTGTTCTGAACCAGTTTTTCCTCTGCTGGGACGCCACCAAGGAAAAGAACCAAAACCCAACTGGGTTTTTGCAACAATATCAGAGCAGCTGGGCTGTGCTTAAAAGGTAACCCATTTAAGAGAACCCGAATTGTGGGCTTCCAATTTTTTAATTGTGGGCATGTAATATTAAAGCCAATTTTTGGGCTTCTCTTATTTTCTGTTGGGTTTGTAATAATTTATTTGTGGGCTTGTTTGTTTAATTTGTGGGCTTGTATTTAATTTTTGTGAGCTTGTTTAATTTGGACTTGTATTTTGTATTCTGGGTTTTTAAACCCAGCTGAGCTTGTAACCGATCACGCTAGGTTAACTCGTTAGTGGGCCGAGTACCCAAATTCTAGGCCGAGATTTTGGACTCAGTTTCACCAAGCGTTTTCAAACCAGCTGAGCCAAAGCAAACACAAAACCAACAGTGGGCTTGCTCCCATTCAAAAACCAAATTTTATTTTCTTTTTTTTTTAAAAAAAAAAAAAAAAAAGTTTCCAAATGTCTCCCGACAAAACCAAATTTTTCCCAAAAAGTCCAATCCCATTAAAAACCAAATTTTCTTGTAGATAATGTGTTAGTTAAATTTCCTTTTGTATATATTTTGTGCTCATCCATTGTGACTCCGAATATGTTGGAGTTTTGCCTTGGATAACGGAGTTTTAATTCTGCTTTCGCCGAAATCGGGTATTCTCTCTCCTTTTACTCTACTCAGCATGTCCCTTTCCATATGTTGCATTTTAATTCTTTCCATATTTTGAAACATTGAGGACAATGTTTAGTTTAGGTTTGGGGGTGAAAAGTAGATACTTTGATAATATGCCATAATTGAAAACAAAACTCCATCTTTTTGAAAAAAATTGAAAAATTCCAAAAAAATTAAAAAATGAAAAATCATAAAAAATGGAGCTCATTTACCTTGAAATGTTGACTCTTGTGCAAATATGTATTTTTATTAGGAGTCTTAGTCTAGATATTTAGGCACCCTGATTCTAGCACAATTCACATAGTGATAAGAAATTTGCACGCGCACGATCTACCAATACATGTATGGCCTCGATCTTCAAGGTGTTTGATAGGAAGTTACGATTACCAATCACTTTAGAATACTGAACGAAACTTGACTAGCTTGTTCTTTGGTTGGTTGGGATAGAAGGTGGAGGTTACATTAAGAAAAACAACCATCGAATTTAACTGGGTGCATCAAAAAGGGCTACCTCTTGCAAAGTGTCATGTAATTTTTTGTTTCTTCTTGTTATGTATCAAAAGTGTTTCCTTATTCAAAAAAAAAAAAAAAAAAAATCAGAAAAATCAGAAAAATACAAAAAAATCAAGTATTTATCAATTCCATCATCTCTTGTTCCAAAAATAAAAAGAGAATAGTCAATGTAAATAAGAGTCATGTAAATAGTCATTTTGTTGTTTCTTTGTAATAAGCAAGGAGGGTGTATGCCATTGATGTACAACGCGAGTAATTGTGAAATACCTCCAACTCATTCACAATTCTCGTAAAGTCCGGACAGCTAGCTAGATTTCGACCTCAGTTCTTAGCCTGAGAAACTATCTCTTGGTGATTAGTAGTCATAACTTCAGATCTTTCTTTACACATGTGTAGATACACTTTACACTCTTATCACATGTCTTTATTTGTTATCAGTGCTAGGATTGTGCCTTTGATAGCTAGATTGACATCTCCATTTTGCTGTGAGCTTAAACTGACTTGCACATGTCACGTTTCATGGATTCTGAGCTCATATTTTGACCTAGAACTTTGTAGGTACGTTCTAAGCAAACCTTCACGAGACTTCAACTCGTCCACTAGGGACACTTAGTGGTTTAAAAGGCTTAGTGCATACGCTAAATGCATTCGAGAGACCAGCGACAGTGGTATAGTTAGGATTTCCTTAGTTTTGTTTTACTTGAGGACAAGTAAAATTCAGGTTTGGGGGTATTTGATGAGTGCCAAATATTGTATATATGTATCCCTTTTTGTTGGCATTTTAACTCATCTTTTGTGCATTAATTCTACATTTTATCCCATATTCTGTATTTTCATTGTTTTCAAGAATAAATATTTTTATTAATTAATTTTGCATTTTTAGGTAATAAATAAAGTTCGGATGAGTCGCGGAGCGAAATAGAGCAGAAAAGTAGTGAAAAGCCGGGAGAAATTACGCAAGGAAGCCGCAAAGAATGGAGCGCACGTCCAAAAAGCTGGAAATGGGCTCAAGAAGAAGAAAGTTGTTCTTAAAGAAGAAGTGGGCTCAAGGTTTTCCAAGCCCAAACTCATTTCCCAAACCCATATTCTATACCCAAAAGCCTAAAACCCAAATCCATACCCGCTTGCGTCTTCAGCCGTCAGATCAGTTCTCAGAAGCATCCGACGGTCGCTCCCTTGCTGTGCATCGAAGTTTGATATCTCCGCCTAACACTACAACACCTAACTCCATCTGGCGTCGTTGATTTTGTTGTATTATATAATCCAGCGGTCGCTACAAGCTTCACTTCATCTCACCGTCCGATTGATCTTTCATCTCCCTATCCCACGGCTCAGCGTCGCAGATCATCAAACTCGATACACTCGCCTCACACCCAAGTGCCGAACACCCTAGACCTCAAACAAACGCACCCTTCCCCTTTCTCCATCGAACCCATCTCCTCCATCACCCCCCTCTGCAGAACCACCATACTCCGTACCACCACCATGTCCGTCTCCATCATCACCACCTCACCCCAAATCACTCCACTATTTTCTCCCCGACTCTACTCTACCTAAGCCCATCATCACCATCACGTACCATCTCTTTAGCATCACTAATTTCTCCAATTTCTCATCTCTCTGCTCACTGAAACCCTATGTGAGAAATTGGGGATATAAGTGATGTTAAAGCAACAATTGGAGCATGAGAGGAACGAGAAGAAGCAGAAGAAGAGTGGGTCGACGAGATGGAGCGAGTATCTCATCAACATTAGGTAAATCAATTTCACCTGATTTCACTATTTTGGGGAAAATTGGGGGAAAACCCTAAATGTGTAATTGGGTATAAATTGGTGTTGTGTGGAGTGTGTGAAAGACACTGTGTATCTCTCTGGACTAGCCAGTAGAGAATTTGCTACAAATTTTTATGAATTTCAATTTCAGTGCTTATCAGTTAACAAGTTGAAAATTGCATATATTTTTAGTTATCTCAAATGTTGCTAGTTGTGTATGAATCATCTGTGTTAATGTATGTATGTTGCTACATCATGGTTAGCATGAGCTAATCAGCATCAGGCCAAGGCTCAGCTGAAGCCTTGTGCACTGTCAAGTGACTAGAAGCTAGGATAGTTACTTCCATGCTCTGTTTTGCTTGAGCAAATGGGAGATACCAATGCACATAGTGCCTGTGATTGGTTGTGCTGTCAAAAGACAGCCAATGCTAGGGGCAGACTATTGAGCAATTTAGTATTCTTCTATTTCTAGATGTATGCATAGGATCAAACTCAACCTAGAAACATGTCATTTGATTAGGACACAAGGTGGATCCTAAGCCTTGGCTTAACCACCAATCCCTTCTCAGTCACTTACATTTTCAGTTCTGTGTACTTTCAATTCAGTTTATTTTCTTGCCTTTTTTTTCTTGCACTTTGAAGCCTTTTGTGCACTGAAGTCAGTGCACAATCCTCACTCTGCCCTTGGCTTCCAAGCCTTGGTTCTTTGCTAATTTACCTTGTCTGTTATCTTTCCCTGCTGTGGTTCTTGTCTGTATGCCATATTGCTCTGCCTTGCATCATCACTACACACTTTAGCTAGGAAAACTTCTTGTATGCTCCTCTCCCTGTGGACAAACCCCTACTCACCCTTTTATTACAAATCTTGGCCTTGTATACTTGCAAGCTTTTGTGTGTCTTTGCATTTCACACCAAGTTTTTGGCGCCGCTGCCGGGGAGCTGGCTGCCATATTTTTGAAGTTTTCATAGCTGTTGTGGCCTTGTTGTGCTTGCCTAGTTGTGTGTGTTCATTGATATCTTGTTCACTTGCTAACTGCTGCTGGAGCTGTGCATTATTTGTTGTTGCTGCCAAGTCTGCTGCAAAGCCTGCTGCAAAGCCTGCTGCTGTTGTTGCCTTCTCTGCTGAGCTGTTGCTGTTGCTGCTGCTGGTGCTGCTGCCAAGCCAAAGCCAAAGCCTGCTTTCTCTGTTGCTGCTGCTGTTGGTGCTGCCAAGCTGCTGCTGCTGCTGTTGCTGCTGCTGTTGCTGCTGCCAAGCTGCTGCTGCTGCTGTTGCTGCCAAGCCTGCTGCCAAGCCAACTGGGCTGCCAACTGAAGCTGTCAACTGGGCTTGTGCAACCTCTGCTGTTGGGCTCTGATCCAACCTTTGCTGCTGGGCTTGAACCAACTGAGCTGGGCTTAGTAACTTCTGCTCCTGGGCTTCGCTGCAGATTCTGCTGGGCTCTGCTCCACCTGTTGCTGCTGGGCTTGGACATGAGCTGCTTAGGACGATCATAAAGCCCAACTGGGCTTTGCAACTAAAAGGGGACTAAAAGCCTATTTTTGGGCTTCCCTCCAAAAACCAAGTAAGCCTAACCCATGAGTTAACCCACTTGGGCCTCATTTAAATTCAAATTTGGGCTTGTAATAATTAATTTAATTATTTATTTGGGATTGTAATAATTTTTATTTTCTTTTTCTTTTTTTTTTTATATTTGGGACTGTAATTATTTTTTTGTTTTTCTTTATTTTTCTTTTATTTTTCTTTTATTTTTCTTTTTTTTCTTTTATGGGCTTGTCTTAATTATTATTATTATTATTGTTTTTATTTTCTTTTATGAGTTGTGCTAATTTATGCTAGGTTTAGTTCAAAAATTTTTTTTCAAAAACCCAAAATTTTTTAAACCAAAAACAAAACCCCTTCTTTAAACCAAAACCCATTCAAAACCAAAATCTTCATAACCCGGGTGGGCCAAAACTGTTTCCGATTGCTCTGACTAAAATGTTAGGTACCTACTAGGACATGATTGTGACCTACAGAGACCAGACAAACAGACTTGTTAGAATTAACCCAGACGAACCTATCGAAATTCTAAGTTCTGAGGGAGACAGTCCAGATCAACCAGAAACAATGGGAGAACCACGTACCCTCAAGGATTATATGTACCCAACTAGAGCCAGTCAACCTTCTTGTATTTTGCTGCCCGAGGCTAATGGCCATTATGAGCTGAAATCTAGCACAATACAGATGCTTCCTATTTTTAGAGGTGTTGAGAATGAAAACCCGTACCACCACGTGAGAGAATTCGAGGAAATTTGTGGAACTCTGCGTTTCACTCAAATGACCGACGAAACCCTGAAGTTAAGGCTTTTTCCTTTCTCCCTGAAAGATAAGGCAAAGGCCTGGCTCTATGCTTTACAGCCTCAATCCATCATGACATGGGATGACCTCACAAAGGAGTTTTTCAAAAAGTTTTTCCCGAACCACAAGACTGCGACAATTCGTCAAAGTCTGAATAGCTTTATGCAATTAGAAGGTGAGACCTTAGCTAGATACCTGGAGAGATTCAATGAATTATTGCTCCAATGTCCCCATCATGGTTTTGAAAAATGGAGACTTGTGCAAATTTTGTATGAAGGTCTAGATGTGTCCACCCGAACAACGGTTGAGTCGATGTGTAATGGTCTATTCGTAGATAAAACTGCTGACGCGTCTTGGGACTTCTTAATTGAAGTAGCTGAAAAGACGCAACAGTGGGAATCCATCCGTGAAACCAGAAAGACTAAATCCGAAGCAAAGGCTTTTAGGATTGAAGCGGATTTTGAGGGTAGAGCAAACATGGCATCAATAGTTAGGAGATTAGAAGAGTTAGAACTACATAAAAATTCAAAACCTTCCACCACTACTCTCCGAGAACATGTCGCTTCGTCTGTTTGTGCTGCTTGTAACGACCCCAACCATCAATTCCAAAATTGTCCAGATTTGCTTGCAGTCCAGGAGTCTAGGCTTGAACAGGCACATGCCATGTTTCAAAAACCAGAGCATAACCCTTATTCACAGACCTACAACCCAGGATGGAGAAACCACCCTAACTTTTCATGGTCAAAAGGACCCACTCAGGGAGGACCATCTCAACCCAATCAGAGCTATCAAAACAATCAGGGATATCAGAACAATCAAGGTTATCAACACCCGAGAAACCCTCAACAACAATCAAACTCTCAACAACAATCATATCCTCAACAAAATACAGACAAGAGATTATCCACCCTAGAGGAAATGTTTCAGAGTTTGATGCAAAGTCAGAAAAATCTAGATCAAAAGATGGATCAAATATGTGAGAGAGAAAAGGGTAAACTTCCTAGCCAACCCCAACAAAATCCAAAGAGGATATTTCAAACAGGCACAACATCCTGCACTGAAACCTCACCTGATCAAATCCATGCCATTACCACCCTCCGAAGTGGTAAAGTCATCGAGAACAACGTGGGCGAACCTAATGAATCTGATACAAATTCCACACTGTCTCCACAACCCCAGAAAACCAAAGAACCTGAGCAAGTTGGAAAATCTGACAATTCTACTGTTGTGAATGTCCCTTTGCCAACTCATTCTCCTGTTGCCCCATTTCCTCAAAGATTGATCTATCAACAGAAAAGTACCCATTACAATGAGATGTTAGATCTGTTCAAGAGAGTCAACATCAACATTCCTTTTCTTGAAGCAATCAAGCAAATCCCTGCTTATGCCAAATTCCTCAAAGACTTGTGTACTCAAAAGCGCAAGCTCAATGTGCAAAAACGTGCTTTCTTAGCTGAGCAGGTAAGTTCCATCATTCTGAACAAAACTCCACCCAAGTTTAGGGATCCAGGATGTCCAACAATTTCTTGCACTATAGGAGAACACACGGTCAATAAAGCGTTATTAGACCTAGGTGCAAGTGTTAACCTACTGCCATATTCTGTTTATGAGCAGTTAGGTCTTGGGGAGTTGAAACCAACATCTATCACTCTACACCTGGCAGACCGATCTGTCAAGATTCCTCGTGGAGTGGTCGAAGACGTTTTGATCAAGGTTGACAAATTCTATTTTCCCGTAGACTTCATTGTCTTAGACACTCAACCTGTACAAAACCCAGACTGTCACATTCCTGTCATCTTAGGACGTCCTTTCTTGGCTACGTCCAACGCGATCATTAATTGTCGGAATGGAGTGTTAAAACTGTCTTTTGGTAACATGACGGTAGAATTGAATGTGTTCGATATTAGTCAACAACCTGTGAATCTTGATGATGATGATGTGCATGAAGTTAATATGATTGAAGGATTAATGCAAGATTCGTTGACTAACATTCTATCCGTCGACCCCTTTCAAGCATGTATGGAGAACTTTAACCCTGATTCCTATGATGATGCATACTGTAGTGACGTCCTATCTCTGCTCGAATCTGTACCTCAAATGGACGTCACTGAAAGGAAATATGAAATGGAACCACCCCTACTCTCTGATTCCAAGCTTATTCCATCCATTGTTAAGCCACCCAAGCTTGAATTGAAAACGTTGCCTAGTACGTTGAAGTACGCATTCCTAGGTTCTTCTGATACTTTACCTGTCATTATTTCATCATGTTTAGACACGGAACAGGAAAGTAAGCTTTTAGAAGTACTTAAGGAACACAAAGAGGCCTTAGGATGGACCATCTCAGATCTCAAAGGAATTAGTCCCACCATTTGCATGCACCACATTAACCTTGAAGAGAATGCCAAACCATCGAGGGAAATGCAAAGGAGACTTAATCCTAACATGAGAGATGTAGTCAAAGGAGAGATCCTGAAACTACTTGATGCGGGTATCATATACCCAATTCCCGATAGCAAATGGGTTAGTCCCATTCAAGTTGTGCCTAAGAAGTCAGGCATTACTGTTGTTCAGAACGACAAGAATGAATTAGTCCCTACTCGTACAATCACAGGATGGCGAGTATGCATCGACTACAGGAAGTTGAACACAGTAACAAGGAAGGATCACTTCCCGCTCCCCTTCATTGACCAAATGCTAGAACGTGTGTCTGGACACAGTCACTACTGTTTTCTAGATGGCTTTTCCGGTTATAACCAAATTCACATTGCTCCGGAAGATCAGGAAAAAACTACATTCACGTGTCCATTTGGGACGTTTGCTTATAGACGTATGCCCTTCGGGTTGTGTAATGCACCTGCTACTTTTCAGCGTTGCATGATGAGCATTTTTTCTGACATGATAGATAGTTTTCTCGAGATCTTTATGGATGATTTCTCTGTTTTTGGTTCCTCGTTTGACGAATGTTTGAAGCATCTTGCCCTCGTGATATCCAGATGTAAAGAAAAGAACCTTGTTCTAAATTGGGAAAAATGCCATTTTATGGTGAATTCCGGAATAGTTCTAGGACACATCATCTCAGAAAAAGGAATTGAAGTGGATAAAGCTAAAGTTGACCTCATTCAACATCTACCACAACCTTGCTCTGTGAAGGAGATCAGATCATTTCTAGGTCATGCTGGTTTTTACCGGCGATTCATCAAAGATTTCAGCAAAATCTCCAGACCTCTGTGCAGTCTTCTCTCCAAAGATGTTGCCTTCAATTTCAATGATGCCTGTGTGAAGGCATGGGAGGAATTAAAAACCCTTCTCACCACCGCTCCTATAGTCCGACCACCCGATTGGAAGCTTCCGTTCGAACTTATGTGTGATGCCTCTGATTATGCTGTTGGTGTTGTTTTAGGACAGCGAGTTGATAGACTACCATATGTGATATACTATGCTAGCAAAACCCTTAATGATGCCCAACTCAATTATTCAACTACCGAGAAGGAATTGCTTGCCGTCGTTTTCGCATTAGACAAGTTTAGATCTTATCTGATAGGGTCTAAGATCATCATATACACAGACCATGCGGCTTTGAAGTATCTTCTTTCCAAGAAGGATGCTAAAGCTCGCCTTATTCGATGGATACTCTTATTACAGGAATTCGATCTCGAAATCCGTGATAAGAAAGGTTGTGAGAATGTGGTTGCTGATCATTTGTCTAGATTAACTTTAGAGTCTATTGATAAATCTGAGCTGATTAGAGAATCATTCCCAGATGAACAGCTGATGTCTATCTCAGACCTTCCTTGGTTTGCTGATATTGTTAACTACCTCGCTACAGGTAGGATGCCCTCACGTTGGTCGAGACAAGACCGCTCTAAATTCCTGGCTGAAGTCAAACATTTCCTTTGGGATGACCCATATTTGTTTAAGTACTGTCCAGACCAAATCATTAGGAGATGCGTCCCCAACACTGAACAGAAAGATGGGATATCTTTCTGTCAGGACCAAGCATGTGGAGGCCATTTCAGTGCCAAGAAAACCGCTGCAAAGATCTTGCAGTGTGGATTCTATTGGCCATCATTGTTCAAGGATTGCCATGATTATTGTGTTGCTTATGAACGCTGTCAAAAGCTAGGAAGCATTTCGAGGAGAAACATGATGCCATTGAACCCCATTTTGATTGTGGAGATTTTTGATGTTTGGGGGATAGACTTCATGGGTCCATTTCCCATGTCTGACAGCAAGTTGTACATCCTAGTCGCAGTTGATTACGTTTCTAAGTGGGTAGAAGCCATAGCAACCAGAACAAATGACCACAAGGTGGTACTTTCATTTCTAAAGGAGAACATATTTGCACGTTTTGGTACCCCTAGAGCTATCATCAGTGACGGCGGTTCACATTTTCGTAACAAGTACTTTGAGTCTTTAGTACGCAAGTATGGCATAACTCACAAGGTTGCTACTCCGTACCACCCTCAGACTAGTGGACAAGTGGAAGTGTCTAATAGGGAAATTAAGCACATTCTGGAGAAGACGGTCAACCCGTCCAGGAAAGATTGGTCATTGAGATTGAATGATGCTTTGTGGGCCTATAGAACAGCTTATAAGACACCAATTGGCATGTCCCCCTATCGTCTAGTGTATGGAAAGCCGTGCCATCTACCTGTGGAATTAGAACATCGTGCCTACTGGGCAATCAAAGAGCTGAACTTTTCTCTGGATGAAGCTGGAATTCAACGGAAACTTCAACTCAACGAGTTGGAAGAATTGAGAAATGAGGCTTATGACAGTGCCAAGCTGTACAAGCAAAAGATGAAGATATTTCATGATAAGCGTATTCTACGCAAATCCTTCACTCCTGGTCAGAAAGTCTTGCTGTATGACTCCCGATTACATCTTTTTCCAGGAAAACTGCGTTCCAGATGGAAGGGTCCGTACCTAGTACGCACAGTTTTTCCTCATGGAGCTGTAGAGTTGGAGGATGTCTCCAACAAGAACGTTTTCAAAGTCAACGGGCAGAGATTAAAGCCATTCCTTGAGCCATTTCCACCCGACATTGAAACAACCAACCTGGAGGACCCAGTCTATGTGGACTAAACTGGTCCACTCTTTCCCTAAATAACCAAAAAAAAGTTTTCCAACTTTTTCCCTAAAAACCAAAATTTTTCCTTTTCCCATCAAAACCAAAATTTGTCTTTATCCCAACAAAACCAAATTTTTTTCCAAAAAGTTCAATCCCATTAAAAACCAAAATTTTCTTGTAGATAATGTGTTAGTTAAATTTCCTTTTGTGTATATTTTGTGCTCATCCATTGTGACTGCTAATATGATGGATTTTTGCCTTGAAATAACGGAGTTTTAATCGAGCTACCACCGTACAATCGGGTATTCTCTCTCCTTTTACTCTACTCAGCATGTTCCTCTTCATATATTGTTTTATAATTCTTTCCATGTTTTGAAACATTGAGGACAATGTTTAGTTTAGGTTTGGGGGTATAGAGTAGATACCATGATAATTTGCCATAATTGAAAACGAACTCCTTCTTCTTTTTGAAAAAAAAATTCCAAAAAAAATTGAAAAAAAAATTCCAAAAAAAATTGAAAAATCAAAATCAAAATTCAAAAAAATGAAAAAATGAAAAAATCATAAAAATGAAGCTCATTTACCTTGAAATGTTGACTCTTGTGCAAATATGTATTTTTATTAGGAGTCTTAGTCTAGATATTTAGGCACCCTGATTCTAGCACAATTCACATAGTGATAAGAAATTTGCACGCGCACGATCTACCAATACATGTATGGCCTCGATCTTCAAGGTGTTTGATAGGAAGTTACGATTGCCAATCACTTTAGAATACTGAACGAAACTTGACTAGCTTGTTCTTTGGTTGGTTGGGATAGAAGATGGAGGTTACATTAAGAAAGACAACCATCGAATTTAACTGGGTGCATCAAAAAGGGCTACCTCTTGCAAAGTGTCATGTAATCTTTTGTTTCCTTTTGTCATGTATCAAAAGTGTTTCCTTATCCAAAAAAAAAAAAAAAAAAAAAAAAAAAAAAAA
>NC_039358.1:174181632-174269220 GCF_003573695.1 Papaver somniferum
TTGTTCTTTGGTTGGTTGGGATAGAAGGTGGAGGTTACATTAAGAAAGACAACCATCGAATTTAACTGGGTGCATCAAAAAGGGCTACCTCTTGCAAAGTGTCATGTAATCTTTTGTTTCTTTTTGTTTTGTATCAAAAGTGTTTCGTTATCAAAAAAAAAAAAAAAAAAAAAAAAAAAAAAAAAAAAAAAAAAAAAAAAAAAAAAAAAAAAAAAAAAAAAAAAAAGAGAAAAAAAAAATATCAGAAAAATACAAAAAAATCAAGTATTTATCAATTCCATCATCTCTTGTTCCAAAAATAAAAAGAGAATAGTCAATGTAAATAAGAGTCATGTAATTTGTCATCTTTTGTTGTTTCATTGCAATAAGCAAGGAGGGTGTATGCCATTGATGTACAACGCGAGTAATTGTGAAATACCTCCAACTCATTCACAATTCTCGTAAAGTCCGGACAGCTAGCTAGATTTCGACCTCAGTTCTTAGCCTGAGAAACTATCTCTTGGTGATTAGTAGTCATGACTTCAGATCTTTCTTTACACATGTGTAGATACACTTTACACTCTTATCACATGTCTTTTTTTTGTTATCAGTGCTAGGATTGTGCCTTTGATAGCTAGATTGACATCTCCATTTTGCTGTGAGCTTAAACTGTTTTGCACATGTCACATTTGATGGAATATGAGCTCATATTTTGTCCTTAGGTTTTGTAGGCACACCTCTGGTAAACCTTCACGAGACTTCACTCGTCCACTAGGGACACTTAGTGGTTTAAAAGGCTTAGTGCATACGCTAAATGCATTCGAGAGACCAGCGACAGTGGTATAGTTAGGATTTCCTTAGTTTTGTTTTACTTGAGGACAAGTAAAATTCAGGTTTGGGGGTATTTGATGAGTGCCAAATATTGTATATATTTATCCCTTTTTGTTGGCATTTTAACTCATCTTTTGTGCATTAATTCTACATTTTATCCCATATTCTGTATTTTCATTGTTTTCAAGAATAAATATTTTTCTTACTTAATTTTGCATTTTTAGGTAATAAATAAAGTCTGGATGAATTGCGGAGCGGAATAGAGCAGAAAAGTGGTGAAAAGCCGGGAGAAATTACGCAAGGAAGCCGCAAAGAATGGAGCGCACGTCCAAAAAGTTGGAAATGGGCTCAAGAAGAAGAAAGTTGTTCTTAAAGAAGAAGTGGGCTCAAGGTTTTCCAAGCCCAAACTCATTTCCCAAACCCATATTCTATACCCAAAAGCCTAAAACCCAAATCCATACCCGCTTGCGTCTTCAGCCGTCAGATCAGTTCTCAGAAGCATCCGACGGTCCTTCCCTTGCTGTGCATCGAAGTTTGATATCTCCGCCTAACACTACAACACCTAACTCCATCTGGCGTCGTTGATTTTGTTGTATTATATAATCCAGCGGCCGCTACAAGCTTCACTTCATCTCACCGTCCGATTGATCTTTCATCTCCCTATCCCACGGCTCAGCGTCGCAGATCATCAAACTCGATACACTCGCCTCACACCCAAGTGCCGAACACCCTAGACCTCAAACAAACGCACCCTTCCCCTTTCTCCATCGAACCCATCTCCTCCATCACCCCCCTCTGCAGAACCACCATACTCCGTACCACCACCATGTCCGTGTCCATCATCACCACCTCACCCCAAATCACTCCACTATTTTCTCCCCGACTCTACTCTACCTAAGCCCATCATCACCATCACGTACTATCTCTTTAGCATCACTAATTTCTCCAATTTCTCATCTCTCTGCTCACTGAAACCCTAGGTGAGAAATTGGGGATAAGAGGATGCGAAAACAACTGGTTGTTGTTAAGACCGGATGGGAGGAGCTAACCTTGTATGGTAGAAGTACGCCTCCTTGAAGAGGCAACCATGAGGGAGATAAGGGTGGCACCCTCCATTAGGGAGCTGATAAGTGTCTTAAGACGCAAATGTCATGAGGCTTTTTATTCGCAAGGGTATTAAGGCTTGTCATATTTGTGCAACAATCCTGAAGAGGCAATAATACAAAAGAAAAAGATAAGACGAGATCAATGGGTTTTCGCATGAAAGTGCGAAGACGTCCTGCGATTTCGTCGCACGACGGCAATGTCATGGGGCTTTATTTTCGCAAGAATATTTAGACCTGTCATATTGTCGCAACATTCCTGAAAAGACCATAATACAAAAGAAAAAGTTAAGACAAGATCAATGGGTTTTTGCATGAAAGTGCAAGAACGTCCTGCGATTTTGTCGCAATGATAAGAGGTGGCATAATAATACATTTAATTAGGAAGGCAAAATAAGACCACACAAGAATGAGATTTTGAAAAGAATCAAAATTCACTTCGCATATGATTACGAAATTATACATAAACAACTGCGAAGTTGAGGCACAAAATAAGAAAAATCTGCAAAATCTCTCATTTGGATACAAATAACAGAGGCAAGTATGGGAATGAATGAAATTATAAAATTTTATTTATTTCCATATGATAGATTTACACAAAAATTCAAAAAATTAATGATTATATTGATTAATTTTATTGCAAAGAAGAATTGTTTTAATGAATGCAGGTCAAAATGAAAGAAATTCATATATTAAGGAATATGGGGAACCAAAAGAATTCACAAATATACAGAAAGAAGGAATAAATGTACAAGTATTACAGAAGATAAAAGAAGAAACAAAGACTACTTCTTAGTTCATCCTTCATCATCTTCTTCAGACTTGTTCCCTTCTTCGTCTGCGTCAGAACTTTCACCTCCATCAGAATCTTCATCACCATCAGATTCTTCATCATCAGCTTCGCTATCAGAAATGATCAGGCTGGGAATATTCTTTGGGATCTCTTCCAAGAGACAAGGATAATCAGAATGAGGGATACTATGGTCATCACAAACCATTTGGATAGTTTGATTGCGAAAATGCATAGCATCATTCTTAAAATTCGCAACAGTGATCTTGATTTGATTCTTTAATCTAGAATATTTGTCATTGCGAGAAGAAATATTCTTTGTGAGTTCCTCTTTTTCAGCTTCAAGCTCCTCAATCTTTTCACGATATCTACTTTCATAATCTGCGATCAAAAGACAATCAATTATTAACTTGATGAAAATTCATAAGAAACAGAAGGTTTCGTAAAGAAGAGAAGTTAATAACCTTCTCTGTCAGAAATCATATCTCTAATCAAGGCTGTATGCTCAACTTGGAGACTAACATTTACACCTAAATCTTTTCTGGCATCATCTAAAATTTTCGCAGCCCAAGCAAATTCATCCTCATTATTTATAAGAAGACGAGAACGAATTTGGTTTTCTCTTTCACAGAGCTCGATGTTCTTGCGGTTAGCTTCATCTCGTTCAAGTTGAACTTCAAGAAGAGTCTCTTGGAATTTTGCCAAAGCCTTAGCACCTTGATCAGAGATGCGATCCTTATCATCTATGAGACCGCTAATTTTGGTTCTCAACTCATTGATTTTCTCTTTAGAATTAAGAAGGAGACGCTTAAATCGGTTGGCCAAGCCTAAACTAGATCTATGGTCAATTTCTAAGAGGCAAAATTTGGATCTAAGTTCATTCAGAGAAAGAGATGAAATTCTATCATTTGAGAAACTATTTAAAGATTTATTAAGACGTTCGAGAAGGGTATCATTATCCAAGGCATTAGAAAATGAACGAAGAATGGTAGCTTCATCAGAAAGACCATAAATGTCTGCAAAAAGGATCATTTAAATAAGTTAAAACAACAGGATGAATGAATGAATGGAAAGGAGAAAAGTAACATACCGTAGAGCTGATTATTAGCTTTCTTAAGGCTAGAGATTTTTTTCTTATACGAAGAAGAATCAATTTCTAGTTGTCTGTTTTTCTCGCGAAGACATTTGACTTCAGCTTCCAGTTCTTCATTCTTTGTACGAAATTGAAGATTCTTCTTTTCAAGATTTTCGCGTCTCCTCTATAGATCTGAGGCAACATCGAAAGAAGCTTTTCCATCCTGCGAGAAAATATAAAAAGTATTAATATAGAAAGAGATTTTGAGTTACAACAATGAAGAAGTAAAAGGATGAAAGTATACCAGACTATTAAGAGAACGCAGGAAATCGGGAGTCACTGATCTAGAAACTCCACGAAGAGAACTATCACCATCCAATAAAGGGACATCGCAAATTGTAGCGAGAGATTTGCAGGTATTAGCGAATTGGATATCTTCCATTCCTTGCAAAGAATCAGAAAAGATGCCAGAGAGATTAGTCATAGAAGATTCAGGTGGAGAATCTTCACTTGCGGCTAGGTCATCATTATCCTCATCATCCTTGTCACTCTCGGAATTTTCATGAGAAGGAATAGTTGAAGGAGAAGAAGAAGAACGGATTTTTCTCTTCTTTGAAGGAGGAACAGTTGATTTTTCCCTGCGAAGAGCACCTTTGCCTTTATCACCAGTCTTCGCAACATTGGCAGGTTCTTCTATTTCAGCAATAATCTTCACACACAAATAGAAGTAAGAAATGGAGGCAACAGTATACTGTTTAAAATCATAAAAGGATATTTCTTACCTCATCTGTGTATGAGCAAAGAGCTAACAAGGTACTAGTCTTCCCAGTCCTGTTATAGCTATCTTTCAGTTTTGGATCTGTAGAATTTCGCAAGAGTTAGCGAATAAAAGAATAAAAATAAATAAAGAGATGAACATGAGCGAAACTGGAAGAAACATACCTATTTCTCCTTCTCGGTCCAAGAGAATACCCAAGGTTGATAAGTAGCGAGATTCATAGGAAGAACATTTGACCCAGCAATGTAAGATCCTTTCAGCATCAAGGGAAAAACACACCATTTATCATCTTTGGATTGGCGAGGAGTTGTGTTCTTACCAGAATGCCAATCAATGTCTTGCATGAGTATTTTAGCTTCATCAATGTTATCTTTCCTTTTCAAACGAATACCCCAGCGAGTATTCTCTTTCTTCATAGAGATCAATTCATAATTTTCAAAGAAACTCGCTACTGTGTATTTCTCAGTAATTATCTCCAAGTATGCGAATTTAAGATCCCTAAGTTCTTTGGAGTACAAAGATCCTTTACCAGCACCACGATTAGCGAATTCTAGCATCAGACGGATGCAATCCCCACTCAACTGGAAGATAGCTCGCGAAAATCCTGAATGAGCGAGAATTTCATAGAACAGAGGAATATATGGGTCGTAAAGAAGAATGGGGAAACCTGCGAGAATATGACCTAGCGAAATTATGATTGATTGATCAGAAAAAAGTTTGATAGAAATAATTGACTTGGCACTTTCACCAGGAATGGTAGAAAGTGTGAAACCTTTCTCTGCAAGATCTTTTTGGACGTCTTTTAAGTTTTTCTCATGTTTATGGCCACTTGGAGGCATATTTAAATATAGAGTATGGGAATGAATAAAAAGTAAGAAGATTGAAGAATGAAGGATTACAGTAGCGGAACTTACGGAAGAACAATAGAGTTGCAGAGATGAGAGAATAAAAAAAGAAGAGAAAGTAAAAAGAAAGTGGAAAGAAGAGTAGGAAGAATATATAAAGAAGACTTTTTACTCGAAGAAATAAATACCATTAAGACGAAAAGACATGAGCGGTTGAAAAGCAGCGGTTACAGAAGACGTGTCAAGAAACAGATGGAAGAAAGAATACGTGTGATAAATGCAGAATATGAAGAGATGAACAACTGCGGCATTTCTCACATCATTCTCTACTTTGCAGAGAAGATATGAGAAGAGGCAAGATGTAGGATCAGAATCTCGCAGCAATAATGCCTCAGCGAAATTATCAATAAAACAACACAACAGCGTCGCAGAACAATTTTAGAAGTGGCATAATAAAAGACGTCAGCTAAAATCATGAGAAAAATGTAATGATTCTGCGAAAATAAGAGAGTTTGCGAGAGTAACATTTGTAAGGTTGCGAGAATGTCGCGAGACATATCCGAAAATAAAGGACAGATTAGCTGTTATCCACTAGGTACTTCCCTATAAATAGTCGTCCAATTGTAAAGGAAAGGAGAGATCTTTTTTGAGTAAGAAACAAGTAAATAGGAGAGAGAAAATCTAGAGCAGTGGTTTTTCTTGATTCCTTTATCTTTTCTTGTAAGATTGTTCAAAGATTCATCAATAAAATTAAGATTGTTAATCTAAAATGAGTTGAGTGTTAATGAAATCATATGAGGGGTGTAGTGTAGGATTTCCTGCAACTACACAGATCTTGGGATATGAGTAGATGGTAGGCTTGTAAAAGAGTCTAAAAATTATCCCCGGCCAAAAACTTAGCAGGTCCGGAGATATGTATAAAAATGATGCGCAATGAAAACGGGGGCCTACAGTAATACCGCAAGTGCACGGTCGTCGGTTGTAGCTCGTGCAAGTACGGGTCGATCCACAGAGATCGGGTGTGTTTTGGAAGTGTTTTAGCTAATTGGGTTCCTAGTTTGCTATTGGGCTTTGACTACCCTTTGAGTGATTTGGGCTTAATGGGTTTGTTTTTAACAATAAAATACTTTAGGTCTTGGGCCTGTGAAATGATCTGAATCTTGGACTCAGTTAGTTTGGTCTTGGGCTTTTGAGTTTAGGCTTATGGATTAAGCCCACAGGTTGGTTGAATTGGGCTTTGATTTTTTAATGAACTGGGCTTCAACTTTTGGTTCAAATCTGGGCTTAGTAACTGTGGACTGGGCCTTAGCTTTTTGGAATGAGCTGAGCTTTGGGCTCAGTTGGATTGGCCTTTGCTTGGCTGCAGGAAGCAGCAGCAACAACAGCAGCAGCAGCACAAGTGCTGCACAGCAGCAGCAGCAGCTTGGCAGGGGCAACACAGAGAGGGCAACAGCAACAGCAGCTGCAGCAGAAGTGGCAGAGAAGGCAATGCAGCAGCTGTACACAGGGCCAAGAAAAGAAAGCATTACTGCAGCACAAGGCAATGCAAGTAGCAGCAAGAACAGCTGCAGCAGTGCAAAGAAAGAAGACTGCAGCACAAAAGAAACAGCAACTGCAGCAGAACAAGCCAAAGGAAAACAACACAGTGGCAAAGACCTAAGCCACAGAGCAGTGCAAGCAAAAACTAAACAGCAGGGCAGTGAACTAAAGAAGCAAAAGAGTAGCAGGGCAGTGGAAGCAAAGATGGCAGTGAAGCAAAGATAATGCAATAAAGAAGATGGCTAACAAAATAAACAAAAGGAAACACAAACAGGGCAACACATGGCAAAAGCAAAGAACAAAACAAGATGAACCAAGGCCTAAGGCCAAGGGCAAGGATGTGGAGAAACTGCAATGAAGCAAGGCTAGGCAGAAAACAGGCATTCCTATAGAATGGGAAGAGAACTAGCTTGCTATAAGCACTAGTTTCTCCCAATGCACAATCAACACAGCAACCTAAGCATACACAAGGAATGGCAAGAAAATCAGCTTGCTATAAGCACTGATTTCTTCCATTGCACAATTAGTTCAAAGCTTCACAGATGTATCTAGCCTAGCATTCCTTCAAATGTAACAACACATTAAACACAACAGTGAACATGTAACAAACATCAACAGGAATGAAATCAAGCATTAACAGGACACAAGTAACAGGCATTAACAATTAACATAACATGAACATAAATAACAGGACATTGCACATTAACAGGAAACAAGCATAACATGAATGTGAAACTGAACTGATACAGGCTAACACATTAACAGAACTTGGGCATAAGCATAACAGGAATATGAACATAAGCATAACACATTAACAGGAAAATGAACTGATACAGGCTAACACATTAACAGGAATATGAACATAAGCATAACACATTAACAGAACTTGGAAGTTCTGGATGTAGGCTAATCCCAACATAGAACTAGAAATTACCAAACATTAAAATTAAACTAACATAAACCTAATTGCACTAACAGTTGAAAATTAAATCAAAATTAAAAGTGAGCCTAACCCAAATTGGGTGGTAACTTGGCTAGTCCAAGAACACCTTCAAATTGCTCTACACACTCTCTATTTATAGCATACAATTACCCAAATTTTTCAAACCCTAAAATTAGAAATTAGGTATTCTTTTCAATTCCGAAATTGCTCACCAAATTCGCTGAATTGGTGGTGACCCATGCCTCTTTTCTTCCCTCTCGGTCCTTCTCTGCCTCCAATTGCGTCAATTTCTCCCTAATTCGAGGTGTTTTATCAACCCTCACCTAGGTCAGTTGGTGAGAGGAGTTAAAGCAACTCGGCTAGGGGGATGGTGTGGTGTCGGGTGATGATGGTGAAGACGTGATGGCGCTGCAGAGGTGGGGTGGTAGAGATGGTGGTGACAGAGGTGGAGAAGGTGGTGGTGTACGGTGGTTTCTGCAGAGGAGGGTGATGGAGGAGAGTATGGGTTCGATGGAGAAAGGGGAAGGGTGCGTTTGTTTGAGGTCTAGGGTGTTCGGCACTTGGGTGTGAGGCGAGTTCATCGATTTTTGATGTTCAGCGAGACTAAGCCGTGTGATGTGGAGCTGGTAGGTAGATCGGACGGTGATGCGGAGGCAAGCGGGGAGCGACCGTCGGATGAAGGGATACAACGAAACGAACGGTGCTAGATTAGGTTAGGTGCTGTAGTGTAAGGCGGGGATATCAAACTTTGATGCACAGCAAGGGAGAAACCGTTGGATTCAACTACCATCTAATCTGAAGGCTTGGAATTTCAGCGCTGTGGTGCTCGGCATAGACTTCAGATTTTGATGCTCTATGAAGGAGCGACCGTCGGATGCTTCTGAGAAATGATCTGATGGCTGAGAACGGAGGCGCTTTTGTGTGTAGAAAATGAGGTTGTGCGCACCATTCTTCGCGGTTTCCTTGCGTAATTTCTCCCGGCTTTTCACTACTTTTCTGCTCTTTTCGCTCCGCGACTCATCCGAACTTTATTTATTACCTAAAAATGCAGAATTAATTAATAAAAATATTTATTCTTGAAAACAATGAAAATACAGAATATGGGATAAAATGTAGAATTAATGCACAAAAGATGAGTTAAAATGCCAACAAAAAGGGATAAATATATACAATATTTGGCACTCATCAGTAGACTTACCACCCATTTTGATGGTGCTTCTATTGAGAAGATCATCACCATTCCCTTAAGCCAGTTATGCACTCCTGATATGAGGGCTTGGGATTCAATGAATGGTAGATTTACCTCTAAATCTACCTACTTGGGAATTAGATGACTTAGGTCTTCCCCTTGTAGTAATCTTTGGAAGCGCATTTGGAAAATCAGAGTTCCTCATAGAATTCAGATTTTTACCTGGAAAGCTGCAAAAAATGCTATACCTACTAGAATTGTCCTTAATACTAGAATGCCTATGCATGTTGTTGATTGTACTAGATGTCTTGATCCTAATGAATCTGTCATGCATGCTTTGATCTTATGTCCTTTTGATAGTCGTGTTTGGTTTCTCTCTTCCATGTGTGTTAACACTCAAGTTTTTAGTAACAAATCCTTTATTGATTGGTTGATGGTCTGTTTAATTGACCTTGTTTCTAACTTCTTGATGAATCTCAATGCTTGTTTGTTACCATTCAGTGGTATATTTGGAGTAGCATAAACAATCTAGTTTTCCAAAACTCTAAGGAATCCCATATTGTTGTTCTGAAAAGAGCCTGAGCTATGTTCTTAACTAGGAAACCTATAATTCATACTAGTCCTTCTATCATTATTGGTTTGCTGGATAAATGGATGCCCCCACCTCTTGGATGGATAAAATGTAATACTGATGGTGCTTTCGTTGATTCTTCTCTGGATAATAGAGCAGGCTATATGATGAGAGACTTCACCAGCAAAGCTTCCTTTTGTGTTGTCATAGTTTTTGAAGTTGAATTTGTTGTTGAGGCTGAATCTAGAGCTATCTGCGCAGTGCTAAAGAAAGCAGAGGAAGCAAAAACTTTCTCACATCATTATAGAAAGTGATGCACAAGATCTTATCAAGCTATTTTCTTCAGGACAGTTTGATGGTGATTCTAGGACGGATGTTATCTTTAAAGACATTCAGTTATTTTCTTCTAAGTTAGAAGCTTGTATATTCACTTTTCAACCTAGATTATGTAATTATGTTGCTCATGTGTACTGGTTGTGCCTCCAACCTCGCTCTTGCCAGTTGTTAAGGGGATTAGTAGCCTTGTTGAAGGTCGTTATTAAAAGTTAAAAAATAAAAAAAAAATAAAAAAAAAAAAGACAAAATTGATATGAAAAGAACAGAGAGAAATAAATAAATTCGGTTTTCAATATATTTTCAAACAATTATATAGCAAAGACACCAAACCAATGCCTTTCCTTAGTTTCCGGACGGTAGGGATGGCAATGGGGCAGGTATAGGACGGGGACCTTGGATCCCATCTCCTACCCCGTTCAAAAAATCAAAACCCATTCCATATCCGTTCCCCGTAAGAATGGGGCGGGGACGGATATGGGGAATCCCCGTAGGGGATGGGTTACCATAACATTACAATAGATATTTAAAATTTTGTAAACAATAATAATTTAAAAATAATTATAATGGTTCAGACAATAATAATAACTTAAGTAGTGTATCTTAACATTTTAAGTTTATTTGGACGACCAAACGGAGCCCCTATGTGATGAAAAAAACCAAAGTTGTCCGTCACAAAAAATATGCAGAGAAACTGAAATTGATTTTTTTATTCACAAATTCAGATAAAATTTTAGGTAATCAAACAAATTGATCAGAAATTTTAATCAAATACAGTCAATAAACAAATCACATGTTCAAAATTCTCCAGAATCTCCAACATATCGATCATGATCGATCAATTGCTTCTTCACATAGTTCAAAAAACAAAAATAAAAAACTTCGATCGATTTTATAAATTTCATCCAACTGAAATTTTTTGTACTACAACCATTGATTTGTGTTGGAACAATTGCTGAAAATAGCCTGCAAAACAATCATAAACCAAACAAATAAAAAATGTTATGGCTGAGTCACGACCAGGTCGCTCTCTTTAAGACGTTTCGCGGCTCTGCCCAAGATTGTGCAAAAAGTTCTTCCATGTCGCGTCGTCCCCAGGATAAAACAGCCGAGTTCGATCTCTTACAAAATCACTCTTGCACGGTGAGAGGATGTGAAACATTTACACTTCATTCTTGCTCAGAAAATCTCTTAGAAAAACCAAGGATAATCGCACACGTGTTTTTCTTTCTTAAAAAATCATTTTTCTTTTAGACTCAAAAGTCATAGAAATGAAAAGCTCTCACCTGGATAAAAATTGTTTCAACAATTCTCTAAAAAAACTTTTCATAAAAATTCTTATCTTTTTTTCTAATCAAGATTTCAATAGAGTTTAATGAAAAATTATTAAAGTGCAATTAACACCATTAACACAACAAAGTATGAAAACGGTCAAAATCAATTATAGCAATAAATAATTTTCATTTAAGAAGAATTTTATTGTTACCAAAAATATTTTATTTGGGAAATAAATTTATGTTTTAAATATATATTCCCAACAATCCCCCACTTATATTTTTAAAACATTGAGCAAGATCATCTATATAGTGATGTGCATAAGTAAAGGTATCTTTCGATTTTGAACCTTTACATAGTGTTAGGCTCTCAAAAAATCAAACCATAGAGTGAACGTAAGTATTTGAACTCTAGGAGATAAGAAGATTGTATAACACACACAAAACTATTCTAGTGTAAAGTTTAAAGCCAACACATTACGACCCTGTGCTTGAATCCCGGTTTAATGAATGATCTAGAGAACTGCCCATATTCTCATAGAAAGCGGCCACACTTTCACATTCATATAGGTGAGTCTATCATGAGTACTCCTGTAGCTAAGTACCCCACTCTAAATAAGGACATAAACATCATTAAGAGTTTTAGAAACAAAAACTCAACCTTAACTCGCTTCAGGATATCATGCGTGGGATAAATTCTCAAAAGCATGATTCTGTGTCTACATATTATCCGTGACTTAGCCTCATTTGAACCTACTTTTGGGATCTCCATTCATAGGTAGGGATTACCTTTTGAACCTATTTCTGGAATCTTGAGTTATATGTTGGGTGTCCATCACGAACAACTATGTTCATATCATTTGTGAATTCTTATTCCCTTTGAACCTATTTCTAGGTGGGTATCCATCACAAATGACTCAATTCTCAATGGGCATCAACATCATCCCATAAAATGTATTCACACCTTCTTATTAATCCTTTCGTCAAGGGATCAACGATAACTCTTTTTAGACCATATATAATCCACTCTCATAGCATATAAAATGCTTTCTATCACCTAATATGTCGACTCTATCGTTGTAATTAACGGTTCTCAACTCTTGCAATAGCCGCGGTACTATCACATTGGATTAATATGTCTGTTCTTCCTCTATCTAGTAGAGGACTGAATCACTCCATCTCTTAGAGGATTCATTTGAGAGGATATCTCAATCAACATCGCAATAATATCCTTAAAGGATTGCGGTAAACATTTTTAGATAGTGTATTTCTAGGTTTAAGGTTCTTTTCAGACACCTCATAACCTTCTCAATATTTTACTAATTATCCATACATGGATTATTAGTAAATCTGCATATATGTAACCCCCACTACAGAAGTAATATGCATATAGTCCATCATGTAGCAAGAAACAATTCCATGCTGCCATACTCATTTTCATTTTCTAGTTCAATCACACACAATCACAAGCACTAAGATAGTAGAATGAAATGAGTGAAAACTAGTTTACAGTTAGACTATATATATTTCTATTTCTTTCCATTGTATTAAATATATTCAAGAGAAGAACAAATTCAATTCAAGCATATACACTATCTTCCCTCAAGTCTTTCATGTCAAATAGTAAACTAAGCATGTTCTCATCTTCATTAACATCATATAAGTTAGAATTTAAATTCCACAAATCACTTATGCATATGCAACAAAAGCGTTATGCATTTCATTTTCAAAAAATCTGAAATTATTCAAACTAATCAAAAAATTAATTTTGTCTCATTCAATTGTTTCAAAGTTTGTTTCAGAATATATATGATGATGACTTATCCAACTTATATCCATTTTGTTCTTGTAGAAACTACTCAATTTTCATGCTTGGCCTACATAGATTCTCATCTTTAATACATTCCATATATTTTTCTACATATGATACACAACAAATCACGCATCGTAGAAACAACATCACCAATCAAGAATGTAAATCCAGTGACATGAAAGAAAGTATTAGAATTAATTACCTTTTTTTTTTCAAATTAAAATATTTAGTTCTTAAAACCTTTTTCCAAAGATTAAAATTATGAGGAGCTAAGTATCTCAAACAAGGTAATAATTATGACTAAAATTCTTTTTAGTCTTACTACTTACACACCCGTTCTTAATGATCTTGTGATCTCCATTTCTAACTAGCTCTTCAATTTATGTTTAGTGTTCAAACATACATAGGGTAAAGAACCCCCACTATTTCTCGACTCAAAAGAAATTTCAAATCAACACCAAAATATCTAAAATTGAGAAGTTACTTATGCAAATTGCATTTCTAGCCACGTTCATTCAAAAATTTCTATACACTTTGTTAGACGTCAGATTTTAGTGTTTAATACCAATTCAAAAACTAGAAAGTTTCCTCATTCATACAAAAAAAAAATAGAAATAATTTTTAAGCGCAAATCATTTCTCTAAATTCATATTTTACGCGCTATGTGCTCTTGCTCATTACTAATAAAGTAATTATCCAAATTCAAAATCCTTTTAGCACAATATAAAGGACGGCCAAACAAACATTTTTTTTTCATGAAGACATCATTTCATTATTCACTAAAAGATCAAATTTAGTCACCAAGTTAGACTTCATGAAACACCAAAAAAAAATCTAATAAAATTCTCAAATATTTTATTTCATTGATTGGGAGTCTACATGCTTTGATGAGTTGCGTAAAATTTGATACAATGAACTTTTTAAAATTCTTAGAAATTTTAGAGGAAAACACAATATGCTCATACTCATCACTAACTCAAAAATTCCATAGAAGCAAGATAAAATCACATATTTCAAGGACTCCAAAACTTCAGTCATATCATATAAATAATACAATATTGGATTCAAACATTCCATTGATAACATTTTTATTGTACTAGTGCAATGATCAAGTTCACCTAAAAAAATTAATCTCAATCTTCTTATAAACAAGATAGGATGAAACTAGATCCTTTCTCATTTTAGTGGTATGAACATCATTAACAAGATAGTTCTACCGAGGAAAACTTTTGAGACCATACCAATACCAAGAGTCCTAGAGATGCGAGTATAACTCAACACCACTTTCTTTCAAACGATTTGGTTCAACTTTTGTTAACAATATTTGATTAAAAGGTACCTCTCACCGTATCCACAATTCACATTAACTTAGCTTGAAAAGCTTTGTTAACAATATTTGATATTCTCGCAATGCCGTGTATTGCAAACATATCAAATAAACTCATAATTAAAATTATGCTCATTTCTTGGTGAGAGTTGGTATTCATATTTGTTTGACTAGGTTTCTTATTCTTTCGGTTTTGGTTTGGTGTCAAATTCTATCTCATAAGTTCCGAACTTGTATGATCGAGTCACACATATATTGTCATAAACAATAATTCTCAATATCTAGTTTCCATATAACTCATTCTAAGATTGAACAATCAATTTATTTCAATCTAGAATGCATTCGTTTGATCATCACAATAACTACAAATAGTTCATCAAACATACCTCATTTGCTTTGGAAGCTCAATTGGACATAAATCATTGTCCACTCTTTCGGCACCGACAAAGAAATCATCAAAATCATTGCTCGACAAATTGATTAATCCGCGCTCGCAATTTTTATTTCAGTGGAAAATAAAAACTTGGTCAAGTAAGTGAATTCTCACTTATCGGGTTTCAGCAATCGTTTCTTTTGATATCCATGGCAGAATAAATCGTCTTACAATTGTTGGAAAAATTGCTGAAAATAGCCTGCAAAACAATCATAAACCAAACAAATAAAAAATGTTATGGCTGAGTCACGACCAGGTCGCTCTCTTTAAGACGTTTCGCGGCTCTGCCCAAGATGGTGAAACAGTTCTTCCATGTCGCGTCGTCCCCAGGATAAAACAGCCGAGTTCGATCTCTTACACAATCACTCTTGCCCGAATCAAGAATGCCCAGGCAAGTAAGACAACAAGCAAATAAGCATGCCTTAACCCATGGAGTCTTTCCTTCTAGTGCGTCAGTTGAGGAAGAATAGAATATATAGAAAAGAACTAAGGCTAGTGGGATCAATCCCAGACTAAGGAGTGTAGTATTTTGGCTTGAACTGCTTTGACTTACTTAAAAGAACGGTGAGAGGATGTGAAACATTTACACTTCATTCTTGCTCAGAAAATCTCTTAGAAAAACCAAGGATAATCGAACCCGTGTTTTTCTTTCTTAAAAAATCATTTTTCTTTTAGACTCAAAAGACATAGAAATGAAAAGCTCTCACCTGGATAAAAATTGTTTCAACTATTCTCTAAAAAAAACTTTTCATAAAAATTCTTATCTTTTTTTCTAATCAAGATTTCAATAGAGTTTAATGAAAAATTATTAAAGTGCAATTAACACATTAACACAACAAAGTATGAAAACGGTCAAAATAAATTATAGCAATAAATAATTTTCATTTAAGAAGAATTTTATTGTTACCAAAAATATTTTATTTGGAAAATAAATTTATATTTTAAATATATATTCCCAACAAGTTGTAGCTTCAAAATATTCAAATTCTATCGAATGGTGAACACCCCCGAATGTAGAATTCCAGTTGCAAAAAATCCGGTGAAGAATTCTAAATCTGTAAAAAAAAAGAAAACAGAGTAAACCGAAAGCTAACGCGGTAGTGATGGAGAAAAGGTAGTGAGTCAGCTAAAATTTCCCCAGCTTGTTTACAGACTCAGTGAGTCAACCGAGTCAAGCCCTTTCTCTCAAATTTAATTTCCAGATCGAAAGCAGTGGATTAATTTTGTCTTCGAAAATACAGAGACTTCTTCATTCCATCAAATTAACTTTACTTACTCCATCAGTCTTCTATCAACCTCAGAAGGAACAACTGGAGATAATGGAGCTGAAAAACAAAAGGTACCCCTAGCTTGAACTTGGTCTTAAAACTTGAACTTGGTCTTCAATTGCTTTGATGCATAACTGGACAGCTTGTTGAACTTAGTCAACAACTAAATTATCTGCATTCACTCAGTAAATTGTAGCTAGACCCAGGCAGTAGATGCTCATCGCATATACAAGAGAAACATTCAAAAGATAAAATTTTGAAAAATTGAAGCGAACAAAAGTAGTAGTGGCGGTGGAAGAGAAGAAATATTTACGTCTAGATGGTATATTTTTAGCTTAAATTCATCTTAACAAAAGGCATGCTTTCCACGTGTTTGTTATGGTTGCCACATGGTTAGCTTTCAACGTAATCATATCTATCAGATCACATCAAATTTAGATCATATCTACTCTACATGGAAGAGTAGAGTCATCATAAACCAGTCAATTTGTTTAACGTGCCAATTTTTTTTTTTTGTGGTGACGTTACGTTGGCTCAAAGAGGATGCTACAGTTTTAGGTGAAAATATTCTGTGAAAAAAACTGATACCCATAAATTTTCAAGTCGCTATAATCACCCAACCAACTTCCAATTAGGGTGCACATACCCTATCCTTACCCGCCAACCCTACCCTACCCGCCAGTTTTTTAACCGTATCCTATCCTATCCACTATTTGGCGGGTAGGGTGGCGGGTAAAGATTTTCTTAACCGCCAGTAAACGGGTAGGGTGGCGGGTATAGGTCATATCCTACCCACCCTATCTAGAAGTGCACATACCCTACTCCTACCCGCCAACCCTACCCTACCCGCCAGTTTTTTTAACCGTATCCTACCCTATCCATTATTTGGCGGGTAGGGTGGCGGGTAAAAATTTTCTTAACCGCCGGTAAACGGGTAGGGTGGCGGGTATAGGCCATATCCTATCCACCCTACCCGTTGTGCAGCCCTACTTCCAATTAAACATTTTAGCTAGAAATATTTGTAGTTCTATTTTTTCTTCTAATCATGTGTGCTTGACCTTAAAAAAAGTTTTGCATAATTTTTGGTCGGCCTTCACTGCTGCAGAAGTAATCTAGTAATAACCAATTAAAACTGAAAAATAAAGAAAATAATTGATCCACAGTTAAATACCACAATTAAATAATAAACAAAAGCGATATCAATACATTTTTATTATAAAAGCCTAGACCCTAGATATAATAGGTTATGATATGGGGCGGGTATGGGGTGGGGACCTTGAATCCCATCCCCGACTTATCCCTGCATCACTGCTTTCGGGGATTCCCCGTACCCGTCTGATTCCCTGTTTAATCGGGTAAAATCCTAACCAATAAGGACGGGTCCCCAAGGGAATGGGTTTGGGTGAGACGAATTGCCATCCCTACTGGACGGCCAGGACCATTAGAAAAACGACCGATTTCGTAATGGGTCTTGAGAGTAAAACTGGTGCAGGCCCAACTTTACCAACCGTTACCTTCTTTTTTGAATTGTCACCAACCGTTAGTTGCATGGACTACCTCAAAGCAAACCATTATATTTCATGATACACTCATATATGCGTGCATTAAACTGATAACCACATACAAAATTCAACAAACTTCTAAGTTACCTAGAAGATCATGACACAACGACAGTCTTCTTCTTCTTTCTCTAGATCAGATCGTAAGATTTTAACTCTCTTCCCTTGCGCTTTAGTTTCTCTTTTTGTTATCGGAACTACACGGCTGGGTTTAGAGAATTTTCGGTCAAGAACCAACAGCCAATTTTCTGAGTTAGATCGACAAATCTCAGCATGGGGAAAAGAGGGCAGAGATTGGATGTTATCGTCGAGTAGTACTAACATTCTAGACCAAGGTACTTTTATGGATCAATGCAATAATGTTTTTGACGGGGAATGGGTTTTAGATAATGCTTCATATCCTTTGTATAGTGAACAGAGTTGCCCTTACTTAACCAAACAAGTGACTTGCCAGAAGAATGGAAGACCTGATTCTCTTTATCAAAATTGGAGATGGAAACCGAGATCTTGTGACTTACCAAGGTCAGAAAGATTCATTTTTTGTTATTTTATATTTGGGTACTTAAATTTGTTTAGTTTTTACTCAAGATATCCAATTTCGCAATCATTTATGGTATAGATGAGGCCTTATGTAGGATCGCAGTATCATTGCATCACGTCCCAGTGATGTTGTGTGCAGTATATCCAAGTCATGTCTAGACTTGTACTAGATGCCGCGTGCATTCTGTCACGACCAAAGTCTTTTCTTGGCCGAAATAATGTTGCACATTAGCCATGCCTACTGAACCAGAGGCTAACAGTACGTAACATATATAGGTGAGTTCCACCAAATGTTTTTCACGGTCCCCTTCTAATGAAGTTTTTCTTGGTGCTGGCTTATGATTAGGTTTGATGCTGTACAATTGTTGGAGGTTTTGAGGAACAAAAGATTAATGTTTATAGGAGATTCAATACAAAGAAGTCAATGGGAGTCAATGGTATGTCTTATACAATCAGCCATTCCTGACGGAAAGAAGTCCATTCACAGAATTCCTCCAAGAAAGATATTCAAAGCTGAGGTACATATGTTCCTAGTGTACTTTGATAGAATCAGGATAGTCTCTACGTAAATGCATTCTCTCAATTTCTGAAATCGAGTCAGCGTAGATTAATTTAAAATGTTAATTTGACCGTTTTTTTCTATTCAAAAATATTGAATTGCAGGATTATAATGCAACAATAGAATTTTATTGGGCTCCCTTTATCGTGGAATCAAATTCAGATCATGCAGTTAAGCACACTGTGCAGAAGAGGCTTGTACATCTGAACTCGGTTGCTAAACATAGTCAACATTGGGAAGGAGTCGATTTTCTTGTTTTCGAGAGTTATGTTTGGTGGATGTACAAGCCTATAATCAATGCAACGTAAGTTGTCATAACTTTAGATTTTTGTTAGAGGAAGAGCAACAATTGTAGTCAACTCGACAACTCAGACCTAGTCAATATTTTTTTACCGTGTCACACCAAACTACCCTTACTAAATGCTAGCATCTACCGCACAAAACTTATAACGATTTCCCTGACAATTCCACCACCGAAACGCCGCCATCTACTCCACCGGTGACAAAATCAATTATGGCCGAAAGAAAAAATCGATGCGCGGTTTTCTGTATTAGGAATGATCTGAACACCTTTACGAACATTAATAGCAGAGGTTTCCTTTTCCCTTGTTTATGAAATTCTCCTCTTCCAAATATTTCAATGATTAAGTATTCAAATCATGACCTTGAATCTTAACGATTTTAATCTTTGTCCTTGATAAGAAACGATGTTTGATGTGCATGGTTTGATTGATGCATAATTGCATATATATTTTGCTTTTAGTTTTTACAGTTGAGGTCTTTCTTCCTCCCGTTTGATGTTTTAATGATTTAGGTTTACATAAACATCTATATATATATTATGGGTTTGTTGGTTGTTTTACTTATTTATTTGATTTTAAAGATCTGTTTTGCGCATCATTAAGAACAGGAAGAAGTCATCATATGAGTTTTCTTTTTTCCCGTTTGTTTTGGTCATCAGTGGTGGTGGAATAGCTTTAAAAATGGGTGGCATGGTTAATAGGTGAATTTAGTATGGATATTTTGGTCTTACTCGGATGAATATATTGACTAGGATGAGTTAGTCTCCTCGGATCCATTTTTGCTTTCCCTTTAACAAAAGTCTAACTTTATTTACAGCAGAAAACTTCTTTTTCTTTTTATACAAGAACACCGTCTTATGAACACACAATTGTTAAGTCGGTGCTTTATTATATTGGATGATCTAATTGTTTTCCTATTTTTCTCTATTGTTTGGGTTCAATAGAAATGGTCCTCTAGAAAATGTAAAAGAGTACAATGTTACGACTGCGTATAGATTAGCATTAAAAACTTGGGCAAATTGGATTGAATCAAAGATTGATCCCCGCAGTCAAAAGGTCTTTTTCATGAGTTCATCACCAACACATTTGTGGTAAGTTGATCTGAATTGAAACTGTGACCAAATGTAAGAAGCGGTGGTGGGTATTTTATACTGTAAATAATAATGAATTTTTGGTTGTATAGGAGTTGGGAATGGAGGGCGGGAAGTGATGAAAACTGTTTCACTGAAGCTTATCCAATACAAGGTTCATACTGGGGAACTGGTTCAAATCTTGACATCGTCAGAGTTTTGAAAGATGTCATAAATGAATTGAAGATAGAAGTAACTCTGCTGAATATTACCCAACTTTCTGAATATCGCAAGGATGGTCACACGTCAGTGTATACTGAACGAGGAGGGAAGTTGTTAACAAGTGAACAGAAATCTGATCCAAAGACTTTTGCGGACTGTATACATTGGTGTTTACCGGGAGTTCCTGATACATGGAATGAGATACTGTATGCACATATTATTAGTAGTATTATGTAACCATAATACATAAAATTGTCAAAATTCCATCACCATTTTATTTGAGAACCTAATTAAAAGATACATAAACAGAAGAAGGAACTATAATTGCCACCTTCATTAATTCAAGCCAAAGCTTACTAGTGAAGTGATTTGAAATTGACTTGTCCATGTGAATACAAGCCAAAGCTGTAAAAAGCGTTGACCAGCTCTTTTTTCTTTTAATTCAAACTTAGAAGAAATCTCATTAGCAGAAACCAAATACAAGCGATAGACCTTCCTAACAATATCAATTATATCACGAGAAGCTTAAAAAAAATAAAAATAAAAATCAGGAGGAACATTCTCTATATAATAACGGATTCTTTTAAGCGTTCTCATTCACCGGAGCTCCACGTTGATTCTAACTTCTAACTTCTGGTTGATTCTAGCTCCGATTGACTCTGTCCCATCATTTACTTTTTTTGGTAATAAAATATTGAATTTAAACTAATAAAATTATTTTTCTAAAAATAAAATAACTAAATCTTGAAAAAATCTTCTTGTCTCGGATAACAAAATCTTGAAAACGATTTTTTCTTTTTTTTGGAAACATATTTTTTGTTGCCAATGAGAATTTATCTCAAAGAATAAAATATTACCAAAAATAATTAAGTCATGCATAATGCATTCACGGTTTCACCCAAAAACTAAATTAATCATGCATCAATCACAAAAGTAATCAAGCAATCAATCACATCATTGATCATAAGATTAATGAATAAAAAAAAATGTCCAATGCCCTGTTACAATTCTTCGAATCTCCCTTTTCTTAATTACAACTTTGTTCTATCAATTAAAATCAAATTGAAACTAACGAATAAGTTATTCTCAATGAATATTACACTTCCGATGATGAGAAACATTAGAAAAAGTGATTAAATTGGTCGTGGGTACTAACCTTTCGATCGTACGATGTGTCTCTCTTGCGAATAACTTTATTGTTGATCATGTTCGACAACAAAAAAATTAAGCAATCGTTAGAATTTGAAACAGAAAAATGGGAGCAAATATTGATTAGAGCAATATACCATAATTAAAACAAAATGATACAAAAAAAAAATTAATTAAATAAGGTGGATTTTTAATTTTCTATGTCTCGATATACACCATATTTTGTATACTAAAATGTTTCCAACAACTAATTATGATGATATGGAGATAATATAGATGTCCAAATTTTAAAGATTTTGATGGCTAACACGATTTTATTACTTAAATAAAATGTTGTTTTACCTATTTCGTGATTTGTTTTTTCTGGAAATTTCATGCTCATGATATCTATATAAAATGCTCGAGCAAGGTTAGGGTCACGTTATTTTTGTGGTGAGTTTTTTCCCGCCAGGGTTTTTTCTTCTTGCTTTTTTATTCATATTTTTATTGTTGTTAATAATAATATTAATGAATATTAGATCTTTATGATGGTGTTTGGTTTTTCGCTTGCAGATGTTGGTTGTGCTTCTCTTTGCTTTACTGGCGATAAATCAACATTCAATGATGTCGTGTAAAGACGAGGTGATCAGTTTGATATTTTGTTTTGTAGAATCTGCGTTTTGAGTAACAAAATTTTCCATGGGAAATTATCAAAAATTATTTTGTTATGAAAATTTCAATTGATATTATTACCAAAATCTCTGGTTTTTATTTATGGAATACTTATGTTCATCGTCCGTGCGGTTATTTTCTCCTTTTTCTAAATCGGTAAGGTGAGGAACATGAAATTTTATTCTAATCTACGATTATCTTTGTTTGTTGTGTTTCCCTATGGTTTTCTATGATTTAAACATGCTTTGGTTTTTGTTGTCGTTGTTGTTGTGTGATCTACTAGATCGGAAAGGCTTTGGTCATTCACGACGTTGGTTTTTTCTTCTTCAGTATCATTAAGGTAAGGAACTCTTTTTCAATAGTTATATTCGTTGCTTATATTTACCTATGCTTTTTTATGTTTTTGACCCTTCTGTTATGTATTTTTTGTTGTTTTGTTGTTGTTGTGTGATCTATCATATAGAGAAACAATTTAATCGTTGTGCAGTTGTTTGTTTCGTCTTATGAACTGATAAGATAAGGGATTCCTTTTTCATATTAATATTCGTTACTTATATTTCCCTACGGTTTTTTCCCTATGGTTTTTTTGTGATTTTTCATATTAGCTTCATCATGTGTTTTTTTGACCGAGTGAATGTGATGTCTAAAATTATTGTAGTTATCCCAAATTTTAGAAAATTTATAAATTTTAATATATTGGTTGATATAATAATATATCACTACTACTATTTATAGAAATTGTGGCTTTGTTGATTCTCTATATCAAGCACTCGACCAAAAGACAGACTTTGCATGTTTCTTTTACTTCTAGGGTTTCGTTCTTTCGTCTTTTGCTTCTTATTATTTAGGGTGGGGTTTGTCAATTAATTTTAACTACAATAAAAAGAGCCTGAAATAAAACGAACGACAATTCCGATGAAATAAAGAAGAAAAAAAAGATTGATCATATTTATATCAGTAATTAAGATTTAATATCAAAATGCATAGAGTTACTGATGCTTACCATAGATTAAACATGCTTCCTCTTGCGCAAAGAAAAAGTAATGGCGATTAATCATATACAATATTCGAAGGACAAAATCATTAATAAAAAATCGTGACAAACAATGCATGATATTTAACAAAATTTTGAGAACGAGAAAAATAAAAAACATTGGATGAAATTGCAATAGCCACAATGAACCAGTTTCACAATTATTTTCCTCAATATTATTCCTTACATAAAAAACATTAACAAAAATAACAAAATAAAATAAATCTGTTTCTATATGCTCAACGTTTTTTATTAGGTAATGTAGATTGTGGTTATCCAAAAAAAAAAAATATCGAATGATATTATTTCCGAAAAAAAATAAAAGTCATAGATTAGGGACAAAATAATATAAACTTTAATACTGCAAATCAAGGATATTAGAAATCTGAATATTTCCTAAATATACACCAAAGACAGAGTCAGAATGATCTTTTTAGATTTTCTTCATTGGTAAATATAAGGTTAAGTTCCAAAAATTATTGTTAGCTCCATGTATATAACAAGAGAACAAGCCGAGCCTCAGTATCAACGCCGCTTCTTTGCTCCCAAGCTTGATTTTTCTTGGGGATTTTTTTATTTTAGGGTGTGGGTTTTATGATGCTTCGTCTGATATTAAATTGTCTTTGTTTAGCATATGTGGTTAGATTGTCGCTACTTCTCTACTTTGAATACAACTGCCTCACTTTAACGGGATTTCTTGGAGAATCTGCTTAAAATTTCCATACGATTCCCACTATGTGTCTTTATAAGGATCCATGTTCCAAGTATGCTTAATGGTTTCTCCACGCCGACCGGTTCATCGTATCAAGAGGTAGTTTTTCTTTGGGGATTTTAATAAAGTGCCACACTTCCTATTTCATGTTTAAGAAAATGTCACCGTTTTTTTCAAAGTTTATTAAATGCCACACTCTTGACTTTTTCCGTCACGTTTTTTTGAGAAAACAATTAACTGGCGTTAGTATCCGTTAGTGCATATGTGGCATTAAATCAGCAACGTAAAATGACATTGAAGCCCATGAATCAGTAACTGGAACGAGTTAGCCAGTGATTGAGCAGAGAGTTAACTCGCGACTCGGTGCAGTGAAGAAAACGAGTTAACCTGAATCCTATTCCTATTTCTCCTTACTTTTCTGCCATTGATCCACTCAAATCCAAGATCATCAAGCTACTTAAAGAGAACTGTTGCTGCGCTTTCGAAGAAGAGAGCCATTGCTACAATGAATGCCCACTGCATAAACAAGAATGCTACAAAGAACAATGCATCTGAGAATATGTAAAAATTAACTTGAAAAGACAATTAACATGTAATCTGAAAATTAGTTCTAACTAATATATTTTCATTCATAAAGCAAGATTATCCCATCAAAATAAAACTGATTTCTGGTACATATACATGTCCAGACCAGAATCAGTGTCTAAAGCAACCAAAAAAACTAACCATCAATTAGATACTTGTCCACAACATATCTAAAACAAACAATAAAGCACACACACTTCTACTTCCTAGTCTTCTTAGCCTTGGTTTGCTTTCCCTTTGTGACAGAAAGATGTTGACTGACAGATCCAATACCAGCAAAATTCTGACTGAAATTTTGATTATCTTGTGTAGATCCATGAGTGTTAGGTCCTTCTACTGGTCTTCCTTGAGTGCTAGGTCCTACAGATGACCCACCAACAAAAAATGATGTACCTCTGGATCTGTTCACCTTGGCTTTACCCCTTGCAGTGCTACTTTCAGGCTGATCTCTCTGTGTGAAGGTGCATTTTGCAGCATCATACTCAGTGCTTGGCTTGAATCCAGTTTGGTTTTTACCAACATCACCACCAGCACAGGTTCTCTTGTTGTGGCCAGCAATAGATCCACATTTTCCACACTTCCTTTTCTTCACCACAATTTCAGGTTCATCATAACTTCTCTTCCTCTTCTTTGCTGGTCTTCCAGTTTTTCTCTGATAAGGAGGAGGGTTTACGTTGACGTTCATGGTTGCCTGCCAGAAGAAGATAAAACAAATGAGAAAGTTAAAGTAATGAAACCCTAAAGGGTTTGATTCTTAAATAGGGAAAAGATAAAAATAAATAATTAATATCTTGAAAAGTAAATGCACCACATTCAATAAAGTTTATAAATCTACCTTATCTTCCCATACCCATTCAGTTATGTCTTCTAAGGGTGTGACATCATTTGCATATGTGGTCCTATAATACTCCACAGAATAGTAAGGAGCATAATAATTGTTCAATCAATAAAACAAAGGTCTGTAAGTGTACAAGGAACAATAAATAATACAAACCACTTACAAAAACAAAAGTAAATGAATAATACAAAAAAAAGTAATTGAATAATACAAACCACTTACTCTTTCCAGTTTGGCCTCAGCAGTTTCAATGCACATACAGCATGTTAACAAGGGGAAATACACAATAAGTTATAAACATCAAAGTGTTGGTACATTTAAAGAAAGGGGAAATAGACAATAAGTAATAAACATCAAAAGGTTAATACTTCAATACCTTCTTCATCATCTTCTTCACCGCTGCTTGAATCACTACTTTCATCTCCAACTTTATATGTCTTGACAATATCTTCATAATCAATATCATCCTCTTCATCACTGTCATATATTGGTGGAGCATTTGGGTCTTCAATGGGGTGATATTCATCCACAGTAGTGTTCTCTAACACCACATTCTCCTCATCATCATCACTACTGACCCTGCATCATTGTTGTTCACTGCATCAATCTGGTTCACTGTATCAGTATTCTTGACTGCATCAACCCAGTAATCATGGTTAAAGTTTTCAGTCACTTGAATGGGTACACTGCTAGAACCCACAACACTGGCTTGACTAACGCAAGAATAACCCTGAGATTCCATTTCATTTAACAGATCCACAAACAATTTCCTAGATACTCCTCCATTTGAGTTTTCAAACTTTGACTGAGCTTGCAACCTTGGTGATCTCCTTACAGTCTTTTCTGGTGATCTCCTTACAGACTTTTCCTTTGAAACTGGCTTTTTTAGCAATCCTCTTATGGGACTTCTTTGGAGTCTCATCAATTACTGTCACTGGTTGTTCCATTGCAGCCTCGATGAAGTCATTGTCATTACCGAATTCAGAATTTAATATCTTCAAATGTAAACATATAAATCCTCTATCATCAGGTATTGCATGCTCCCAGAACTTAAATAAGTCCTCATTACTATCCATAATCTCAGGCAAACATGGTTATATCATCCAATATAAACTAGGAATTTCATTTTCAGTTAGGCGCAACTTAACACGCAACATATGCTCAAATTCCTTGAGGTCAATTTTTTCTCTATCCATGTGAGGGAAGAACAAAGTCATATTACTGTTCATAACCAACACGCTGATGTATCTATATGGATAATATGTTTCATCACTGCATCATAAGTAAACAAATGAACTTCAGAAATTGAACTCATGCTTCGATTCACTATGAACTTTACTGAAACCATCAAACCCTAATTAAAAATTACAGAAAAATTTCAGAGAAAATTTAACCCTAACTAAATCAGAAAACAAACCAAACAACAACTCATGCTTAGATTCAAAACCCTAACATGCAACAACATCGATTTAAGTAACAAAATGAAAAGAAGACAAAAAAGGATGAAAAAGGAGATGGGTTTCTTCAGAAATTGAAAAAAACGAAGTTAGGATTTTAGTAAAACATACAACTGGTTGTTCTTCCCGTTCTTTTTCTTCTTCATCTTGAACTTTACAAAACCCTTCACTCAGATTCACAAACTAAACCAAATCCCTCTGTAGAACCCTAGTTTTCTTTAACCTATGTTTCTCCGCTGGAAAAGAGAGACACGGAGAGAACGAAATGAATGAGAAAGTAAAATCCTTGCTGTAGTTTCATTCCGTGAAGGATAGGATAGTAAATTAACACACTGCCACGTGTAATAATCTCGTGATGCTATTCTTGAGCCGTCGATATATAGACAGGTGTAAGAATATTGACCTGTTCAGCGAACTTTTGACCAATTAGGTGGGTTCGGACGGAAACACTAACAGTTGTGGCATTTAATAAACTTTGGAAAAAACGGTGGCAGTTTTTGAAACATGAAATTGGAAGTGTGGCAGTTTGTTAAAATTCCTTTTTTTCTTTTTTTTGTGATTTTTTTTTCTTTTTCGATTAAATCTTTTTATTTACTACTATTATTTGATCGAAAAATAATTGCTTGATATTTGAGATTCTATTTTTCTAATATTTGTGATAAAGAATTCATATCGCTCTCAGATAATTGTTTTGATGGAACAGGTTTTATTTTTGGTTGATTCACGACGACTTGTGATTTTGGAGCCAGGATTCGTATCACCCACAGAGATATTGAGTTTCAACAGTGAAGATGGTCAGTATCTAATTTACCCTCTAAGATGCTTCATCAAAAAAAAAGAATTTTTTCTAACAAATAACATGGTGCTTAACGTGAGCTTAATTAAGAGGGTGCTTGATTATTAGTTTGAACTATGGAAAAGAGACGGACGAGTTTGAATTTGTTTAACAATAATGGTGTGTTTAACAATAAGTTTTATCTGTATTTTTGGCGTAGTAGTGTTTTGAAGTTGTATATCTCGAAGTTGTATATCTTTTATTTTTTGGTTGTCGTTTTAGTGCTACTAATGATGGTTTTGTTTGCATTTTTTACAGTATCAAGGAAAAATATGTTATCCTGTCAATAAACATATTAGTCTCAGAGGTCATGAGAATGGATCAAGGCTTTTATCTCGGTGGACTTAGACTTTCCGCGGGTTATTAATCTTCTAATATATTGTTGTTGTTATGACATTAACTTGATTATTGAATTTGAAATAAGAATACAGGCATGTGGCTGATACACTTCATCTCAGATTAAATGTCTTTAAGTTCCGGACTATTTGCATACATGATAGCCTTTCATATTGGATGTCATTTGGCTCATCTTTTGTGGAAGAGTTGATTTTCATGGTTACCCTTATGGTAGACCATGTTAGGATCCTGTCATTTGGCTCATCTCAGAGTTGATTTGTTTGGACCCTTAGGTGGGATATGCTCCTGTTTGGGTGCATTTCAGGTCATTCTTGTACATTTAGATCTCCGTCTTTATCCTGTTATAATTGATGAGCAGGATAGTTGTCATAAGAAGAATGTACAAGTATTTTCTGCGATGCAGGAAAAAATCTCATAAACGTCTTCCTCCAATACACTTTCAGTTCAGGGTGAATATCCTATAAGTTTATATTTTGTGTTCGCTATATCATGGATGTTTCCACCTTCATTGTTAAACTGGATAATAAAAATGTTATCTTGCAGTTTCTTGATTGGGAAGCACTGGAAATTAATAATTGCCAATTGTACTTATTATAAAGACAATGACCTTTAACCCAGATGTATATAGAAAGGGTGTTCCTTTATATATCCCAGAAAATATTAATGGTACCTCTTTATCTGCATACCCCCAACACTTATCTATCTACCCCATCAGCTCTGCTCGATTTTTGTACCCCCAAACACCGGAACATTAACACGCCCAAAACTGTGAACCAACTCGGAGAAATAATAATTTTATACATAATCCCACGGCCAACTTAGAGAAACAATAAATCTACCAAAGGAGAAGATGAAATAGAAGGTAATTACCCCCATCAGATCTCCTCCAAAGTCCAAACACCAATCAAAACTTCTTCTACTATAACTACCACTATAACTTACAAAATTCTTCTCTTACCCGCTAACACTGATTTTCAATAACAATCGACAATGAAATACAATTAAACATCTACTCCTAAAGAATTAATAAATGGAAACATGAACAGACAATCATATTGTCTTTCGTCATCCCATTCTGATATTGAATTAGATCAAGTTTTGTATAATAAGAAAGGAAAAGAAAATGTAAAATAAAGAGGACGACAATTGGTCCGATCATTCTAAGAGCTTAAGATCAAACCGGTAATTGATCAATCACAAAATAAGAAGAATATATAATAATCATTGTCAAGAAGAATATATCTTGATTTTGTTGATGCTATTGTTAAACGGTGAAGATGCGAGAATGGTTTTAGCTTTAAGACCCTTAGCTTAAGAGCAACACTATCATAAGCTTTAGTAGCATTGGCTGAACCAAAACTACCAAACCAGACTCTAGTTTTCTTCCATGGATATCTAGTTTCTGCTGCAAATCTTCAAAATGGTTTTCCGTTTTTTTGTTTTTGTTTTTAGGGTTTTATGTATGGTAATATAGTTTTTCTAAAAGAGGGGTATCGGTATCAAAAATTTCATAAAATTTCATGGTTTTCTTGTTATAACTAACATAAGTACCTATGGGAGTATCGTTAGTATTTTGTGGGGGTATATAAAGGAACGCCCTATAGAAAAAGCTCTCGGGTCCAAATGCACCCCTATATATTCTTCGCCGTTGAGGTTCTGACCTCTCAACCATCACCATGATTTATGGTAGATGGACACACTTGATAGAAATCCCTGAAAGGAAATATCCACCGCTGGTCGATATGTGTGCAGGTGGATGTTGTTGTGATTATAATGGATTTCCAGGGAACAACTACAACTGATGTTCAAGGACATTGCAAGTTCACCGAGGTAATGTCCTTCAATGTGATTTCTATTGGTGAAGGGGAAGAAATACGATGGCATGAAATATTGGGACCCATTTTCTTTGGAAATAATGAAAAACAAAAGAAAATAGAAGAATGCTTTTGAATTGGAATTTGATCTAATTGGATATTATTTTTGTAACAATCTATTGAAAACACTTAACATTTAGGGTTTTGGTGTAGATTCTTCAGTAATTAACAGCAGCTCCTGACTTATTTTGGGTGAATTCTGCCTCCTCCATCCATTAATTAATAATAGCTCCTACCTTTTTTTCAATTGTAGACCAAATGTTACAAGCGTTCAAAAAATTAACAAAGGGAAATCAATCTCGGTTAATATGGCGGAAAGTTGTATAACAATGATGCTTCTTGTGGATATGGTTCATTTGAAAGGCGTGGGGATATGGTGGGCACAGAGGTGGTTTCTCTAACGGAGATGAGGAACACCCTAGAAGGGCATTAGAACGACACAGTGAAACTAGACATGGGTAAATGTTATTGTTCTTTTGTTACTTATCTTTGTGTTACATTGTTTTTACTAATAGTTTTACGTTTGTGTATAAATGACTTCAAGCGTGAAGGATCTGTCGTGGAAATTAGGGAACTGCTGATGATGAAATTGCTCGGTGAGTAGCTGTTTGTGTTTAGTGATTCTTCATTGAGAATCTTCATTCGGTTTTTTCGGACTGTTATAGCCTAGCTACCAAGAGCAGCATTACTACTAACTCTACAAAGGATCTTTGTGTGTTCTCTGGTAGTAGGGTACTTTCGGGACTGGCATTTTAGTTCATTTCCAATATTGAACTAAAGATACCGTTTTGTTGTCGCATGATGGACGTATATCTAATACTACTCCATCTAATACAGGGATACAGAGCAATCCAATGAGAATGATCGAAGACCTTATCCGCAGAGAAGTTCCCACGGGAGGAGGATAATACGAAAGTCAATAGTGAGAATCCTGAGACTGAGGAAGAGAAGCAACCCAAAGATAAGGTGTTCTATTGTTCAGCATAGTTGATAATATATTGGTTTTACTGCTTAGCTTGTGTTTGTTTTCCCAGAATTTGGTTATGTGGGAACTTCAAACATACTTTTACTCATTTACTAAATCACTTGGTTGTAGTTATATACGGGAAGAAAAAACAAAAAACATGGTTTAAATACGGTTTCGGCTTGGTAGGAAGGTAACCACTATCATTTTTAATTCATGATGGAAATGCTGTTTTTATTGTATTCATTTTATTTCTCAGGATAAAAGATCTTTTTTATCATTATAAAATGCTAATCTATTGCCTTTTTGAAGGCTCGCAAAAGAGGTGTGAAGGCGTCCCCTGTATCCGCCAAGAAAAAGGAAAAGAAGCTTTAGTTCTTCCAAAATCATCTTGAGTAAATCGGCATTGTGCTCGACTAATAATCATATAATCCTATTCTTGAATGTGGTCAGGTTATAATCTGTTGCATTTGTGCAGTGGTCAGCTACTAACCATATAATCTCTATTCTTGAATATTCTTATATTAGTATCCTTTGTAATTGTACTGATTTTCGATACAATGTTAGGGTGTTTTATTACAAGGAGGTGGTAGAGTCAGAGAAAATTGATGTTCTCATATCTTTAGACTTTAGTTGAATGAAAACCCATTAGCGCCTGCAGTTTTAGTTTGTGATGTTGCTTGATGATAGATATAGTAACCTCTTGTGGATTCGTAATTTGATTACATTTAGTTGGTACCTAACAGGGCACAATATACCTTGCTCATGTTGAATTTCGTAATTAAAATCCATGGTATGGATGAATATGTGTGGTGACAACCTACATTAGCAGTGATGCAATCACATGTGGTGGTATGGTGACTACCAAGATGGCACCATGCCTAGCTGCTGTGAAGGAGTCAAGTCTCTCCCAGAAGCTGCTCAAACCACTCTTGACGTTAAAGCTTTTATAGCCAAGTTTTTTGGAAGTTGTGTTGATGTTATCCACAACGAGATCGATATGGAAGTCGTTTAAGCTTTTCAGCTAAGTTCGTGGAAGTTGCGTTGATTTTTTATCCACAACAACATGATCGAGTTCGACGTATGTTTAAGCTTTTATAGATAAGTTCGTGGAAGTTGTGTTGATTTTTTATCCGCAATCTCCGTTCGGAATGTTATAGGTCAAAAAACGTAATACTTAAAATTATGCAAATGTGTTGTTGACACCTCCACTACTGCACTAATTAAGTATGTATCTGTAATATTTTATTATCACAGTTATTTGTGTGTTCAGTTATTAACCTGACTAATTATGATGATAAGATAATTAAGAATTTGTTATTTAACAGAGATGATAAAGTTGTTCAATGTTTGGAGTTGATGAACTCTGATTTGAACAGATTATGCTTAAAGTTTTGTTCTAGATATTTGTTAATGTGTGTTGCAGCAGGATAAAGTAAATACCCTGAATTAAACCGCTGGAGGATTTGCATCTTGCCGTAATGAATGGATGAGCTACTTATATTTTTGTTGTTATGTGGTACGACACTGTTCTGTAAAAATATCATTGATAGTAGTAACTAATTAAGGTTTTATCGCCCATTGCACTAGGGAAATAACGCTCGTTTTTGATTCTACATGACAAACATGAGCAGCAAGAACCCCTGCCAAGAATTCACAGCCGGCACGTTTGATGCTTCAATAATAATATTGCCAGATTAAATATTCTCATATTTGAACCAAAAGATATTATGATTGATGTTTTTTATTTACCAAAACTTACTGGACGTGTAGATTTTCCCACATGCGGATTCGAAAAACAGCCAAGAACTACCTCTCTCATGGTAAAGTCTTAGTGCATGAAGATTCTTTTTATTTTAATAACATTTGGTTTTTAGTTAATCTAATTTCAAAATATGATTCCACATTTATAAGAAATAACCCCGTGCTACTTATATCTTCATAAAACTCAAAGTTATTTCCATTTTTCCTAGCTTTTTTACCCAAAGAGTGGGCAACATTGTTACGTACTTTACCTAATTTATTAACGGATTTGTAAAGCCATTAACTACTAATCTTAAACAAACTATTGATATTCCCATTTGACTAGTGAACACTAGATTCATTTCATTCACAGACTTAACTAATAATTAATTCAGTCCTTCCTAAGCGGCATTCTACGCGTGCCGCTTAAATTAAACTCCCAAAAAACCGCCCACTCACGACAATGGGCCCCACGTCCTGAGAATTTGTAAGGTTGGTTTTGTGGGGTTTGTGAGGGGGCGATTTTTAAAATGTCCATTTGAGCGGTACACCAAGAATTTTTTTAATTAATTATCTCAATCAAAAATAACATTTTCATGTCCTAAACTTTGCATCCAGCTGACAGTTGCCTTCGTTGTAAAACAATCCAGTTGTTATGTACAATTTTTTTTTTATTTAACCCTCCATCAAATACCTCTCTCCTGCCCCACGTCATCTACCTGCAAAATCACGAATTATTAATCCAATGCTTTCTTAACATGTTGCTTCAGTAAAAGAAGCATCCACGTTGACTTTCATAAGTCTTTATATATCTGGTGGAATTCAATCCTTCACCTACACACTAGAAGCGAGATTAGTAGATATGTTATCTCTAAGCTGGCTACATTAATAACTCAGATTTCGAAATCTTTCAAGGGTATGAATTCTCATTGGCTTAGTTTTCTAAAAAATAAGACTATATTTGTTTCTTCAAATCATCCATTTAGTTATCATGCATTTGTGTACTGAATCTTTATTTTCTGCAGAGTGATCTCATTCAGTTATCATATCAGAATCATAACTTAACCAACCTAAAATCTAATTCATAAATTTACATAATGATTTACGATATTAGATATAGTGATGTCTAGAGCAAACCAAATAGATTTAGCATAAGCACAGTCATGAACCAATGTGCAATTGTTTTTAAGTCTGAATTGCATATGCTACAATGAGTCTAAATATCATATTTATGTCTAGCCATATTTTCTCTAGTGGGTGATGTTTTTTTTAAACATTTCCACATAAAAAGTTGAGTCATATGATGAATTTTAGTGTTCTGTAGCTGCCTCCAAGTATCCACAGGAATTCGAGACTGAACCACATGGGTTATATCCATCGAACTACGAATGATGTTGCAACATTTTTCTTTGCAGTGAACTCACCTTTCTATATGTCTTCCAGATGAGAGTATCAACACCAATAGACGGTTCATAGCAAGAATATTTCTGGCATTGTCATGATTGAAAACATTTTTAACTAGATTCACATTCAAATTTCTAATGTTAGGTATATAAAGATCACATTCGTTAATGAGATCAAAAAAGATTAGATAAACCATTAACTGGATTAAGTGATTTATTAAGTTATATAATCTAACCATATACTAACCTTAGTACCACATCTCACGGATCAAAAATGTTAGAGCACTGCTCGGTCGAATTCGCAAGCGTTGCTATCTCAAGCTTGTTTGTCAAGTTTAGTTGTAAAAACTATAAATCTTCATTTCTAGTCTACTTATAACTATGTCTCGGATTAGGATAGAATGTGTAGTTGAGCTTTAGACTTCACGGCGTTCATCGATTGAAGACGAAGAACTACTAAGGGGAGCTTGCGCAACTTCATCAACAAAAGGTATGTGGAGACTTGAACTCATCTATCACTCAGAAGTCTATTCAATTCTATCTCCTATTGAGACAAAAGTCGTATAGCTATATAGACTTTACATTATACACATTTGATATTTCGAGCTGAGTTTAACTCGCTTATATCTTTCTCGAAATATGTGTTGGAAAGCTTTTTGATATAACCACGTTCATCATTATTCGTGACGAAAGTCAAAAGATGATCATGTGAAAATCACCTGGTAACATCTTATATGATTTGTGTGAGATAGTCATTTGATGTAGGCTCAGAACGTTTCGTATTGATCATTCAATCACTTGAAAATTGCTTATAAGCTAATAGTTTGTGTGAGACATCTATTGTCGTCTTCTAAGAATGTCTCAATGATTAAAATGGGAGTTAAGAGCTAAACCCATGTCTGGATACATTACGTTTTTTGTACCTTTTACACGAACTGTTTTGACGGAATTCAGGACCGGAAGTTTGCATACCCGATCGCAAACTTATTCAACTGTTTAAGTCAGGGTACTTAAATTTGCATACCCGTTCGCAAACTGATTTAACTGTTGAAGTCCGGGAAACAAGTTTGTGTACCTGTTCGCAAACGGTTTCAACTGAGTTCGGTCCGAAGCTAAATTTTGCATAACCGTTTGCAAATTGTCGGCTTGTGACCAATGTCCAGAACTTAATTTCGCGTATATGTTTGCAAACTTAAGTGGTTAAAGTTCTTAAATTGGTTAAGTATGATTTCATACTCATGAATAAATACATTTACAAATTAAGGAATGCAATCTTTGCAAACCGTGGCTAAAATGTTCATGAACTGATTCTTTTGAATCAATCCGATTTTGCTTCAATTGTGTCTTGTATACTTCTATGAGAATATAAACCATTGAACAACTCTATGAGTAACACAATTAGATTGATTTGATTATCAATTGATCTAGAAGTGTTAAGATGAACAAGGTTAAGAGAAAAGTGTTCATATGTCTAACTTCGGTTAACTGTTATTGATCGAACTCAACATACGCGTTTAGGTACGGTTGCCCATATCTAAATGAAGATATATTTTATTTGTGTGTAACAAGCTAAAGACCATCTAACCGTGGAAAGATATTAGCTTGAATCTTGAATCAGGTTTCATCTAACGGTGAATATTGATTGCTTTGTAAAGTTATCAAACCCTGATTTGAAGACTATATAAGGGAGAACTTTAGCAACTAGGAAACCTAATCCCCACACCTCATGTGTGATACTAGTTGCAACTAGAGTCGATTCTCCTTTAACCTAGGTTTTCCTAAAACTATTATAGGTTAACGACTTAAAGACTTCATTGGGATTCTGAAGCCAGACCCAACTATTTTCTCTGTAGATGCGTGTTCTGATCTTACTTTGTTCTATCTTATTGTGTATTATCTTCTCTAATATTTGCTCGAGATTTAATCTCTGATAGGTAAGATATAAAAACTAGTCACAAAGCTCTTCGTCTCATTCTTTGTGATTCCACAATAACTTGTTCTACTACCATATGGTTAAGTTATTGTGAGGTGATTGATATTTTTAGGATTTTCTTTGGGAATATAAGTCTGGTGTATCAATTGGTTCATGTTCACCTTGATTTATCAAAAGATGGAACAAAAACTCGTAGGTATTTCTGTGGTAGACAGATTTATCTATTCTAATAGACTTTTCCGTGTGAGACATATTTGTTTATAAAGTCTTCGACTTTAGGTCTTAGAAACTCTTAGTTGTGGGTGAGATCAACTAAGGGAATCAAATACGTAGAGTCCTGTTGGGATTCAGAGGCGTAAGGAACGCGACTGTACCTTAAAAAGTGTGAGATTGGTTAGGGCTCAACTACATTCCAGCCCGAAGTTAACTTGTAGTAGGATAGAGTCTGTAGCGGCTTAATATAGTGTGGTGTTCAAATCTGGACTAGGTCCCGGGGTTTTTCTGCATTTTCGGTTTCCTCGTTAACAAAACTTCTGGTGTCTGTGATATTTATTTTCCGCATTATATTTGTTTATATAATTGAAATATCACAGGTTGTGCGTCGTTGAATCAATTGGTAAATCCAACCTTTGGTTGTTGATTGAAATTGATTGACACTTGAACATTGGTCTTTGGTACAGTTCAAGTTGTTTCTCATAATAATCAGGCTCGCGTATTTCTATATGTTTGATTTGCTGATTACATTGAGAAACAAAGATATAACTCTTGGAGATATTTTCCTTGATTGAGTCTGACTGTCTAGTTGATTCTCTTGGAATTATATTGGAGTTAGTCCACACAGATTGCCTAAATGAAATATTAGTTGTGGTTGTTAGACCCCCGCTTTTTCAGAAAACATATTTCTTAAAAACGTTTATACCAAAGAAAATGCTTCTCCAAACCCAAGAGCAATTATCTTTCAATTTATCTATTTGCAAGAAATTTGTATCCTTAGTCTTTACCCGTAATTTATCATGGTTATTACAAACTTTCCAGGCTAACTTGCTTAGGGGAGCTTGATTAAAAACTTCAATATTTCTAAAAGCTAGACCACTAGGGTATTTTGGTTTGCATGACTGATTCCACCAATAAACTTAATACCCTTGTTTTCTAGGTGCCCACCCCAACCCACCCACCCCCTGGAAATTTTCTCTCCATAATATCAAATTGTTCTAGTAATTCCAGAAGGGATCTTAAAGCTACTCATCTGATGTAAGGGAATAGAATTAAGCACATGTTTAATCCTTGTAGGTTTTTTTCCCTGATTTAGTGACTTAACTTAGAATTATCTAATCTAATATCAAAAGATCGAAGAATATATTTAAAGGATTTATTCTTATTTCTGTCTAACAACAATGAAACTCCTAGAATCTTTCAGACTCATTAGTCATAGTCGTATTTAGGGCTTTAAAGAGTACACAAGCATCTTCACTTAGATTATCATTAAAGTGGACACAAGATTTACTAAAGTTGAGCATTTGACATGATATTATACCAAGCATTTCCAAAATATCCAGCCTATGAAGCATTGATACTTCAAAATCGGTGAGGTATCATATCGAATGTTGTATCAGTTTCAGATACTTGGGAATATGTATCGAATACTTCATTTAAAGTATCACTTTTTATTAATTACGAAAAGTGTAGGGAATACTCTGGGATACCTCTCGGATACTCTAAGAGGGGATACTTCCTATAATATAAATATATTTCTAAACAAATTCAATATATTCTTATATACAAAATATAGTAAACATTCATAGATATATATTCGTACTTATCAAAATTATTCTATGGAAGTATTATATAAATGTCTAACCCTAATATTATTATTCATTATTTAGAGAGAAGTCCAAAATCTCGTCTCGGCAAGTTTGCAACTTTAACAAAAAGGGAGACTTGTTGAAAAGATTAGTCAAGGCATTTCTTTCACTTAAAACTTTATTAGCTTTTTATACTTGATTCGACCTTGATGTTGATATTGAGATGTTGATATTGAGCATATACAATATGAGGTATTAACTCTTTAATTTTAATTGCGTGATTTGTATCATTACTCACTATTTGATGTTTAAATAACTGATAATCTTATAGCTTTTATCGTTTTTCCGTAGAATGAATTCCAACAGTGAAAATAATGTTCAACCTACTGAGAAAGTAATTGATGACAAATTTCCATGTTGGAAGTATGCTACGAAATTTGATAAGTTGGGAGAAAATAAATGAGGAAATTGTAAGTTTCGTTGCAATTTCTACAAGAAAGACTTTAATGGTTCCTACTCCCGTGTAAATGCACACCTTCTCAAAATAAAAAATGCAGGAATTAGCTCCTACACATAGGTGGCTCCATCCCTTACATTAGAAATTCAAAAGCTATTAAGAGAATCCGCGGAAAGGATAAAGCATGTATAAGTCCCCCTTCCAAGCATTTCCAGTCAAGATAGGTCATCTGCTTCTCAAAGGACCAACAGCTTGGAACCAAACAAGAGGAAGGCCAATAGGAATTTAGAAATACAAAAAAGTTTTTAATATTGAGAAATGTGATCATTTAATAAGTGAAATCGCAAGAATGTTTTACTCTGCATGATTACCTTTTCATTTGGTAAAAAATCCACATTTTATAAGTGTTTTTACTTATGCTACTAAGAATAAAATTTCTGGTTTTGTTCCACCAGGCTACAACTCTTTGAGAACTATATTTCTCAATAGGGAGAGGATACATGTTGATAAATTATTTGAACCTATTAATGGGACTTGGATGAAGAAAGGAGTTACTATCATTAGCGACGGATGTACAGATGCCCAAAGAAGACCTCTTATCAACATAATGGTTGTAACAGAGAGTGGGCCAATATTCCTAAAAGTTGTCAACTATGAAGGTGGGGTGAAATATAAATAATTTATAGATAATTTATTAAATAAAACGATCTCTGATTTGGTCCTCAAATATGGTGCAAGTTATTACTGATAATTCTGTTATATGCATGGCTGCAGGAAGTCTCGTACAGTCAAAATATAAACATATTTTGTGGACTCCTTGTGTTGTACATACACTTAATCTTGCTTTTAAAATCATATGTAATCCCAGAATTACAACTTCAAATGCAGAGGTTTATGAGGAGTGTCACTGGATCAATATTGTGGTTGATGATGTCATTTTGATCAGGAACTTTATCAAATGTTATGAGATTGGTATGTATAAAAAGTTCGCCAATCTGAGATTTCTTAAGGTGGAAACGACAAGTTTTTTTTTCAGCTGTAGTAATGTTAAAAATATTTGGACTTATCAAGCAGGATCTGTTGGGATTAGTGGTCAGTGAAGAATGAGCATCATATTGTGACGATGATGTTGTGAAAGCTCAATTTATGAAGAAAAATATCTTAAATGATTCATGGTGGGAGAGAGTTGATCAAATTATCTCCTTTATTAATCCAATTTATGATATGCTTCGGTTTACAGACACTGACACGCCTATTTTACATTTGATGTATGATACGTAGGATGTGACGGTAAAAAATGTGAAAAAAGCAATATACAGGATTGAGAAGAAAGAAGAAGATGAAGAGTGTCCCTTTTACAATGTTGTTGTTAACATATTTACGTTCTGATAGAACAAAAGTATCTGACAAATTCATTGTAGGGATATTCTCTCAATGCAAAGCATTATATATCAATATGGCTTAATGTTAATCCAAGGCATATCCCTCTACATGAAGATTTGGTTATTTCCGAACATAGAAACAAGAGTTTAAGAAGTTACTTCCCAAATTCCGAAAATCGACAAAAGGTAATTCTCAAGCATACTAGTTTTTCAGGGACTACGGATGCGTTTAGTACTTTCGATTCCTTGCATGATAGGGGATATTTATATCCAAAGACTTGGTGGATATTTTATGGTGCTTCAGATTCTATATTCAAACCTTAGATTTAAGGCTAGGCTTCTTGGGAAGCCGTGTTCCTCATCTTATTCAGAGAGAAAAATTGGTGCACATATAATTGTATCCATTCAATGAAGAGAAACAATATTGTATCCCAGCATGTTAAGGATTTAGTGTTTGTTCATATTAATCTTTGTCTCCTTTCACGAAAAAGTGAAAATTATACGAAAAGAGAAAGTAGAATGTGGGATATCAAAGGAGATGCATTTGATCCACTACACTGTATGGGAGAAATTGAAGTTGCCAATCTTTTATTTGACGAGCCAGATCTAGAATTGGTGCTCTTTGATGAAGACAATATTGATGAGTGGTAGGTGAGAAAGATGTTAGATAACTTTTATTTATTTTTATTTTTAATATTCCATATAGTATTTAAGAATTTTTTTAATTTATGTGATTCTTTTTACTAAAACGAATTATTATTAAATTAAATATTTTCAATAATTACACGCATCACTAGTATCTCGCATCCTCGTTTTTTGAAAACTGGCGAATCCATGTACAATGTCTGTGCTTCATAGTATCCATGCCAGCACACCTCTTATGTTGTGCATATCTACAAAAATTAGGATATCATCGGCAAACATTAGATGGAATATAACATGAGCCCTTCTTGCAATTTTGACACCAAAAATAGCATGTGTGTTTTCTGCATTAAGGAAAGATCTAGAAAGATACTTTGTAGCTATGATAAACATGTATGCGGATAATGGATCCCCTTGACTTATACCCCTAATGGGGGGGAAATCATTGCAAGGGGAGCCATTCAATAAAATACATGACAATAGTATAGTTGAAACGCATTGATAGATAAGATCACAAAAGTTATCATTAACAAAAAAAATTAAGAACGATAATTAGAAATGGTCATTCTAGTCTATCAAAAGCCTTTAAGACATATCTAGTTTCAAAGACATAGTACCGTTAAAGCCTTCTTTATGTTTCATTGAATAGATCAACTCATACATAACAATGATCTTTTCATGCATTGATCTTCCATGAGCAAAAGCAACCCGAAAAGGAAAAGGAGACATTAGTTTCTTCAGATATGGTTTTATTCTATTAGATAAAATTTTAGAGATTATCGTATATGCTATATTACAAAACCTATATCCTGAAGCCTACATGAGATCTAGACGTGGACTTTGGAAATCAAAATATATGTAATTTTTGTTAACATGCCTAGGCATGAAGCCACATGTGAGAAAATTTTGGACAACACAAGTAATAACATTATCTACCTTATTCCACTGAGCTTTGTAGTGCCTGAAATTCATATGGACCGGAGGAATTCCAACATGGCATATTGCGTAATAACTTTTATTTCATCACTAGAAGGTACTTTCAAGAGATCAAAAAATTATTGGATTCACTAATCACTAAAGGAATGAAATCAAAAGCACTGTCATGACTAATATTATTAAAGGTACAACTAGACAGCATTACTGAAATGCGAAGTTAACATATTAGCTATCTCATTTCTTTCATTGTGTCAGACTCCATTAGCATCACACAGAGCATCTATATTATTTTTATAGGTCTTTCTATTAGCTAAAGTGTGAATATATTGTAACTCCCCAAAATTAAGCTACTTAATAATCTAGGAGATTAAACTACAAACTGAGGCATTGAGCATAATATCATTTACCTAATCATCAACTTAAAGGTTTGATACAAAGCTTCAACCAAAACAAACCCACCCTCGAACTTTTATAAATGAAAATATGTGAAGTTATATAAATAAAAATGTACTTGTGACTAAAAAAATTATACAGACCCAAACTGATTCATATACATCACGATATCACTAAATCTTCAAGCTGAGAAAACGAATATCTTCGTGCGCACCATGCCATATGATAACTGAAAAACTGAAGCGGAAACGAGTGAGCACATCATCCCCAAAAGGGGACTCTCTTTCCTGAATGTTTAAAACTTACCCTTCACTTGGTGTTGAGTCATTTTAACTTCTTTGGCAAAGTCTGTAAATTAGCAACTCATGCTAACAAACATAACAAATTTTTTGTTTTTTCCTAAAGTCAAAACCTTGACGAAGGAAAAAGAGTACATCGCGAGAATTCCAAAAATACCTTTTACAAAGATGCTCCCCTTGATAGATACTTCAACAAATCTTGGCTTAAAAATCATTAAGACGACGTATTCCAATCTTGTGAACCAATTTCTTGGATGTTGAAGTTGGTAATGCTTTGGCGAAGAGGTCTGCTAGATTGTTACTTGAACGCACTTGTTGAATATCAATCTCACCATCATTATGTAGATCATGTGCGAAGAAAAACTTCGGAGATATATGCTTTATACGACCACCTTTGATGAAACCTTCCTTTAGTTTGCAATGCGCGCAAGCAGTGTTTTCTTCGCACTGTACAGTACTGTTGGTGAGTCTCCACATGATTCTTGAATATGATGTATTACTGACCTTAACCAAATGCATTCACGACTTGCTTCATGGACTACTAATAAATCAAAATGATTTGTAGAAGTAGCTGCAATGATTTTCTTTACTGACCGCCAAGATATAGTTGTATCTTCATAAGTGAACAAATACCCAGTTTGTGATCGTTCTTTGTGTAGGTCAGAAAGATAACATACATCTCCATATCCAGTCAGTTTCAATTCAGATCCATAAGGATAAAATAAACCTAAATCAACATTACCACTAAGATATCGAAATAAGTATTTTACACCATTCCAGTGTCTTAGAGTTGGAACTGAACTGTATCTAGCTAGTAAATTAACTGAAAAGGTAATGTCAGGCCTTATACAATTTGCAAGATACATAAGAGCACCGATTGCACTTAAATATGGTACTTCAGGACCAAGGAGTTCTCCGCCATCTTCTTTAGGGCAAAATGATTTTTTATCCACATCAAGTGATTTCACGACCATCGGAGAACTCGACGGATGTGCTTTGTCCATATAAAAGCGTTTTAAGACTTTTTCTGTATAAGTGGATTAAGGGACAAATATCCCATTTGAGACATGCTCAATTAGTAAACCAAGGAAATATTTGGTTTTACCAAGATCCTTCATCTCAAATTGCTTTTGAAAATAAGCAGCAGTTTCAGAGAGCTCTTCTGAAATCCCCACGAGATTTAGATCGTCAACGCATACTGCAATAATGGCAAATCCAGAACTGGACTTCTTAATTAATGAAAACACATGGAAAAATAGCAATATTAGTATATACCTCTTTCAATATGTATTCACTGAGGTGATTATACCACATTCTCCCGGATCTCTTTAGTAAATACAAAGTTCATTAAAGTTTTATTGAGTATACGCTTCGTTTTTTGGAATTGATTGCTTCAGGTATACGAAATCCTTCGGGGACTTTCATATAAATGTCACTACCAAGTGACCCATAAAGATAAGTTGTGAAGACATTCATAAGATGCATATCATGCTTTTCTGAAGCTGCCAAACTAATAAGAAACCGAAATGTGATGGAACCCATCACTAGAGAGTAGGTTTCTTGGTAATCAATAGGTCTTTGAGAAAAACCTTGTACAACAAGTCGATCTTTTTATCTCACTATTTCATTTCCTCGTTACGCTTTCTTACAAATTCTAATTTGTACCCGACGCCTTTTACATTTTCAGGAGTTTCAACAACTAGACCAAGAACTTTATGTTTAGCCAATGATTTGAACTCTGCTTGGATTGCATCTCTCCATATTGGTCAATCTTTTCTACGTCGACATTCATCTACAGATTGTGGTTCGGGATCATCAGTATTTTCTATGACATCCAAAGCAACAGTAAAAGCAAGGAATAATCGTATTCATATCCCAGTTTTGTCTTGTAACAACATAGTTTACACAGATCTCATTGTTTTGAGGTATATGTGCCTCTTCAGGTACAACTTGTGTATCAGTATTTGATTGATCAATCAATGTCTCAGAGAGAATGGCTTTTCCCGTAATGCAAACTACTGATCTTTTTATTCCGCGGAACTGAATCCTTTGCACTAAGAGGTCTTCCACGCTTTAAGCGTATTGTGGAATGATTTTCATTATCATGATGTCCTTCTGGAATAATTACTCTCGTTGGAGTACTTGCAGCAGGTAAATGTTATTTTGTTATCCTATTCATATCAATAAATGCATCATGCATTTTATTTGCAATGTTTTGCAAATGTATGACTTTTTGAACCTCAAGTTCACATTGGTTTGTACGAGGATCAAAATGGATAATAATGGCGTATTCCATGAGATTTCACAGTGTCCCTCAAGTTTAGCTTTTCTCCCCTAACAACGGGAAAATTGACTCATCAAATTGGCAATAAGCAAATCTTGCCTTAATGACATCTCATGTTTGAGGCTTTAAATATCGAATGATAGATGGAGTCATAACCAACATAAATGCCGAATCTATGTTGAGGACCCATTTCCTCTCTCTGAGGTGGAGCTATGGGAACATACACTGCATAACCAAGAATTATAAGATGGGATACATTTGGTTGTTGACCAGGTACAAGTTGTACAGGAGAGTATTTTTAATAACTGGTTGGTATGATACGGACTAGTGTTGCAACATATAATATAGCATGACCCCATGTTGTGAATGGAAATTTAGACCTTAAAATTAATGGTCGGGCAATCATTTGTAAGCGGTTAATAAAAGATTCTGCTAGACCATTTTGAGTATGCACATGAGCAAAGGGGTGTTCAACATCGATACCAATCGACATGCAAAAATCGTCAAATATTTTTGATGTAAATTCACCAGCATTACCAAGACGAATAGTTTTGATAGGAAAATCTGGAAACTGAGCTCGTAGTCGAATAATTTGTGCAAGAAGTCTTGCAGATGCAAAGATACGAGTCGAAAGTAAGCAAACATGGGACCATCGTGTGGAAGCATCAATCAGAACCATAAAATAACGAAATGGTCCACACGAAGAGTGAATTGGTCCACAAATATCACCTTGAATGCGTTGCAAGAAACTAATGATTAATTTTCCTCGATAACAAGCGTTGCATGGTGTAGTTGCAGGAAATCCTACACTACACCCCTCATACGATTTCATTGTTGATCAACTCATTTTTAGGTTTATATTCTTAATTTTATTGATTAACTCTTGAATGTTCTTACAAGAAAGATAAAGAAGTCAAGAATGATCTCTGCTCTGAACTTTCTCTCTCCTATTTACTTGTTTCTTACTCAAAAAAGATCCCCCCTCCTTTACAACTCGAATGACTATTTATAAGGAAATACATAGTGGATGAAAGCTAATCTGTCCTTTATTTTCAGATATGGTTTGCGACATTCTCGCAACCTTACAAATGTTAATTTCGCAAGCTCTCTAATTTTCGCAGGACTATCACATCTTTCTCATGATCCTTGCTGACGTCGTTTCTGAAATTGTTCTGCGACGCTATTGTGTTGTACCATTGATAATTTCGCTGAGACATAATTGTTGCGAGATTCTGATCCTACATCTTGCCTCTTCTCATATTTTTCTACAAAGTAGAGAATGATGTGAGAAATGCCGCAACTGCTTTTCTTTTCATATTCCACATTTATCACACGTATTCTTTCTTCCGTTTATTTCTCGACACGTCTTTTGTAACCGCTTATATCTTTCCGTATTAATCGTGTTGATTTTCTCGAGGAGAAATTCCCTCTATATATGTTCCTTCTCACTCTTTTTTTTCTTCTTTTGATTTTCTCTGCAACTTCATCGTTCTCCTGCAAATTCCATTATTGCAACTTTTCTTCTTTCTTCTTCAACCTTCTTAAGTTCTTCTTCATCTTCATACTAGATCTTCATAGTTCATAATTTTCTTCGAGACAATCTCCTTGCTATTATTTTTCATGGATTCATCAAGGTTAGTCTTCTCTTTTCTTCTTTATGAGTTTTGCTGAATTGATATATTTGAAATTGATCGTGTTTATTGCCTTATTTAATGTTGTCTATGTGATTCCCATACTCTTGTTATTTCAGCAAAAGCGGCTCCAACACTTAATTTACAGTTCAGAACCCTAACAATCCCAAATCACAGCATAAGGTTGTCGCACATAAAAGAAAGTCTGCGAATGAGAAGGTAGTAAGAAACACTATCTTTTTCTAATAAAAATATCGTTGCCTCTGTTTCTTATCTGGATTGTAATTCGCAGGGTGATAAAGATCTTCATAAACCTCACAAGAAATCTCTCCACCTTAAAACTGTTCCAACTTCTGTTCCCTTCCACCTACTCATTTCTTCCAAATCTCCTGCGACATCTTCGCAAGATAAACCTTTATCTCCAATTTGCGAAAATGCTGCCTCTGATTTCATTTCTTCCAAATCTCCTGCGACATCTTCGCAAGATAAACCTTTATCTCCAATTCGCGAAAATGCTGCCTCTGATTTCATTTCTTCAGTTGACCTTTCTATGATTGAAATTCCCCTTGTGGATCCTTCTGCGAATGAAACCTCTTCTCTTCCCATTGAGATTGTTTCCCAACTTTCTGTCTCTACCAGTTCTCTACCCAAGTCTCTTCCTCTGTCGAAAGAGACCGTGGAAGGGATAGATATTGCTTTCAAATTTTTATCTGAAATTCTGGATGACGGCAAGAAGTCTTCTACTGATCCCATCAAGTCTAATGTTTGCGAGATTCTGAGCAAGCATTTGGGTTCTGGCAGAGCTGCTTCGCAGACAGCTTTAGAAAAAGAATGTAATGCTCTTCGTCTTGAAAATCAGAAGCTTCAGAATGTTTTGCTGGATCGCGACAATCTTTGCAAGAAAAATGATGAATTAAGAGGTATGATTTCCTTATCTATGTCTTTAATTTGCCTTTTCGATGGTTTTATCCTTCCCATGTTTAATTATCCTTTAAATCTCTCTTTCGCATGTTAAGCATTAAATCAAAAACGAATAATGGAAAGATATCAATTTGAATCAGCTGTTGAAGAATCCCTGTGTTGATAAAGAAATCTTGATGGATCAATATAACCAATTAGATAACCTCTATTCATATTCTCTTGATCATATAAATAATCTTACCAATGAAAATACCAAATTAGTTCAAAGACAAGATCTATTAAGTAATGAAGTATCTCGTCTTTCTTATTCTTTAACCAAAACTAATTTAGGGATGAAAACTTTATCAGATGAGAATAAAACCTTATCTCAAGAGAAGTGAACTTATTTAAACAAGATGGCGATATCTTCGCAACAACTTAGTATTCTCCAAAAAGTATGTGCTGACCAAGAGCAATCTCTTCGCTCTTTGAGAAATGAACTTAAAGAAGTAACAGAATCATCTATCGCTGAAAAAGATACACTCATTCAAGGTAGAATAGCTTTAAGTGTGAAGGCAAACCAGCTTAAAGAACAATATTCCAAATTAGAAGAATCTTATTCTTCTCTTGCCAAGAAGAATGCCTTTCTTATTTATAAAGAGAAAAATCTTCAGTCTCGACTTAAAGGTTTAGTTGGAGATAAATTTGATGACGCAATGGACCATTGGGAAAATAGTTGTTTATCCTTGATTCAACACCTTATTTCGCAAAAGGAAGGTAGTCATAATAGTTTGACTGCCTTAATTATCTTTTCTTTATCATATCTCTCTGAATTCTGTATCTTAATAAAATTTTGTATTCTATTTTTCGCAGAGTCTGGGAAGAATCTTCATTCTTCTATTTCTTATCTGGAGGCTAAATATGCTAAAATTTGCAAAGAGAATGCATTGCTCGTCTCTACCCTTACTGGTTCTCGCGACCGAGCAGAAAGAAGACGTGATTATCTTGCTTATTTTAAGGATATTCAAGATAGGAATCATCAAAGAGCACTTCTTCGCCAAGTTCATATCCGGGATAAAGTCCTTGTAAATGACATTTTATTGTCCAACTCTCTTCCTCCTACATCAATTGATCCTTTAGAAGTAGATGATGATGAAGTTCCTCGTCCTACTGATAGTGATTATGATTACGAAAGTGGTGCAGAGGATAATTTCCTGGAAGATGAAGAAGAGGTTCCTTCTAAAGAAGTATCTGCTGGTGTTAATCAGAATGAGAAAGAAATTTCTCCTGAAGAAGTAATTGCTGGCGATAATCAAGAGGCTAGTCATAGCGAAGATCAAAGACGAAATGAAGGAGAAGCTTGCGAGAATGTTGGCGAAGAATTTCTGTCATCTCCTGCTACTGACATTAATATTGAAGCTTGAGCTTCTTATCTAACTTTGTTTTCTTGAACTGTCTTATTTTTATCACTTTTGAGAGTTACATTGTTCAATCGACTTTGGAGTCAACTTTTCCTTTTAATATTTTGTTGATAAGAAAGATAACGCTTCTTGTGTATCGATTCCCATACTTGCCTCTCATTATCTTTCTTGCAAAAAATAATCTGTTATGAATGCTTATAATTAATTTGTTTTATCATATGGTCTTATTTTTCCTTCCTAATTAAAGGTCTTATTATGCCATCTATTGTCATTGCGACAAAATCGCAGGACGTCCTTGCACTTTCATACAAAAACCCATTGATCTTGTCTTAACTTTTTCTTTTGTATTATGGCCTCTTCAGGAATGTTGCGACAATATGACAGGCCTAAATATTCTTGCGAAAATAAAGCCCCATGACATTGCCGTCTTGCGACGAAATCGCAGGACGTCTTCGCACTTTCATGTGAAAACCCATTGATCTCGTCTTATCCTTTTATTTTGTATTATTGCCTCTTCAGGATTGTTGCACAAATATGACAAGCCTTAATATCCTTGCGAATAAAAAGCCTCATGACATTTGCGTCTTAAGACACTTATCAGCTCCCTAATGGAGGGTACCGCCCTTATCTCCCCCCTGGTTGCCCCTTCAAGGAGGCGTACTTCTACCATACAAGGTTAGATCCTCCCATCCAGTCTTAACAACAACCAGTTGTTTTCACAGCCTCTTATCCCTTTTGCCTATAGGGCTTATGGTTACGAGACTGCACCCTAAGTGGTGTTTTCTTCAGGCCGAGTGCAGTATGAGCCAAGACTTGTCAAGAATGGCAATGACGCTTCCAGCGCCCCCGGCACTCTTGACTCAACCGTATACCTCGGCGCCTTGATCAGATTCTGCACTCCTTGGGAGAGTCCTTATTATCTTAGTCGCCCAACCTAAGTCATATGCTTAAGTTGAGAATCCAAGGTGCCTCTCCCGGATGGGCTTTATTGACCCCAAATCTCCATGACTCAGGTTCCGGTGGCGGTGTAGCCTTTCCCTGAATCATGCAATAGGTACCCCATTATATGACGTACTTTAGGTCTTACATTTGCCTCTTGCGAAATTGTATTCGCGAACTAGGGTGTACGCCATAAATGTTCGCCTCTTTCTCTTTTGTCATTCTTCTCTTATTATTTTCTGTAAAATTCATTATCTCTGCGAGAGTCTCGCAAATCATTATATTGTATCTGAATTTCGCAATCTCAATTTTGTTGTTCAATCAAATGTATTTTTGAGAATTTTACTTATTGCGAGATTATCGCAACAACTTAATCATTCATACATTTCTTGTTTTTATTACCTTTGCTTTTTTATTATTTTCTGCTATTGCTTCCTTGGTAATCGTATATTCATCCTTTTTATTCTGAGCTAGCATTAATTTCGCAACATCTCTTCTCCTTTCTTTTCGATTGTATCCACCATCAACCTCTCACTTCTTTGTACGTCTTTGATTTTGTGTCGCCATTTTTCCTTTTTGTTTGCCCTTCCTTCACAAGATTCTATCTCAGTTTCGTAACATCTCTTTCCTTCAACCCAATCTCCCTTTATGATTCCTACACCATTGGGGTGAGGGAATTTGATGCATTGGTGGAAAGTTGAAGCTACACCTAGAATCCCATGTAGCCAAGGTCGACCAATTAATGCATTGTAGGGAGATTCTACATCAACGACACATAATGAGATTTCAAAAGATATTCCCTTCAATGGAATTTGCATAGCAACCTTCCCTTTAGGATTGTTAGCAGTACCATTAAAATCATATATCTTATATGTTGATGGTATAAGATCATCATCTCTTCCACCCATGGTTTTATAAGTATGATAAAATAAGATGTTCACAGAGCTTCCAGTATCGACTAGAATTCTATTGATTTCCCATGAATTTTCAGCTTCATCATCCTCATCTTCTTTCGGTTTTGGATTAATTTCTAATTTTATTACCAATGGATTTTCATGCACCTCTTCTCCTTCGGGAATTTCTTCTGCGGTAAAAGAAATGATCTATTTCTGCCATTCCTCTAGTTGCGAGATTTTCGCAATATTCATAATTTCTCTTCCATTATTATCTCTTGCGAACACTCTACTCAAAATATTATCATGAAAATCTTCAATTGTCTTATATGAATGTACGATAGAGTGACAAAATAGATTTTTTGCTTTTGCACCAAATTCTATGAAAAATGTTTCTTTCTTTTTCATCGTATTCACTTTGTGATGTTCTGGCGGTGGTGGTAATGGTTGAGATTGCGGATTCCCTACCAGAAATTCGTTTAGTTTTCCTTGATCTATCATTCTCAAAATAATTCTCTTTACATTTCTGCAATCGTTTGTGGTATGTCCATGAAAATGGTGATAAGAACAAAATTCATGACTTTTGTGGTTTGGGGGTGGTTCCGTTCCCATGTTCCATGGTGTTGGTATATTCTCCATCAAAATTATAGCTTCCCATATCTTCTCCACACTTGCATTTAGAGGTGGCATCTTAATTTCTTCCCATATTACCTTGTGACCCCCTTGTCCTCTATTAAAGTTTGTTCTTTGACCTCCATAAGTTTCTTGCGGTTGATCGAGTCTTTGAATCTTGTTATTTCCTCCACGATTGTAGAAATTTCTTTCTCTTTCATACTCTTCTTGATCTCGGCTCCCCATAGCTACCAACTTCTGCTGATTGTTACCTATCACCTTTTCTTGTTGTACTTGCGAAGTATTCGCCACTGTGTTTATTAGCTTGGGTAATAAGCTTGCATTCGCTGTTTGTGAGCTAGTGTTCGCAACTGGATATGATTCCATTTCATTTTGTCTTTCCTCTAAATCGATGTATTCTTCTTGAAGTTCTCGCAATTCAGTCATCGTAATTGTATTCTTGACTCTGAAAATTTGGACATACAACAGGTTTGTTGCAAACATAGCATTGATAAATGATAATATGAGATATCTCTCATCTACACGGCCATCCATTTCGCTACACATAGTTCTCCATCTTTTAGTCAAGTGTTTCAAACTTTCGCCAATCCTTTGTTTTAATCCAAACACATCTTCTATACCAGGTCGTGAGGAATTATTACTTATATATGCTCCCAAGAATATGGTCTGCAAATGATTGAAGGAGGTTATTGTATTCTTTGGTAAACCTTCAAACCATTTTAACGCTTCTCCTGTTAAACTGGATGCAAAATATTTGCACAATACCGCATCATGATTTTCCCATTGTAACATGCACCTCACATAAGCTTTAATGTGTTGAATTGCACAAGTTGTTCCATCAAAAATGCTGGTTAATGTGGGCAAATTGCATTTCGGTGGTATTCCTCCTAATTGTACTTCCCTTGTAAATGGAGTTTTCGCAGCTTCTTCTATTGCTTCATCCAATTGTCTTCTACCTACTTCTCCTCTATTATTTAGCATTCCTCTCATTTCTTCTAATTCTTTCAAGATTTGTTTATTTACACCTGAATCTTGACCCATTGGTCTCTTTAATTTTGCTTCTCTTCTTCTGCATTCACGTCTATCTTCTCTTGCGAAATTTTGTGTCTCTTCTTCATTATCCTCATCTCGTCTTCTTCTGCGATCCTCTTCCTCATCTCTATATTGAATTCGCAAATGATGATGTCGTTCATTTTCCCCTCCATAATTTTGTTCATTTCTTATCAATTCAATTCGTTGTCTTTCAACCATTCTCTTTATTCTATCATACTCTTCATTGAGATTATCGTTATTCCGGTTTTGTATACGCCTTCTTTCTCGATTGTCATGATTGTTCTGGCGAATTGTCTCCTGAAGCTCTTGTTCTTCCATTTCCGCTCTCAATCTTTCACGTTCGCAGATTAAACGTGCTTGTTCAGCATTATGTCTTTCAATTTCTTCTTCAATTGTCTGTTGATTTCTTTGAGTTTCCCTCACATGTAAAATTCTTCTTTCTTCCTCTTGATTTTCTTTGCCATCTTGGTTATTTTGTCTCTGATTTTGCCCGTTCTCTTGATTTCCTCCAATTTTCCCATCATCAAAAGTTTCATTTTGTGGAATGTAACGATTATCAGTTCTTTCTCTATTTTCGCAATATTGTTCATTAGGATTTTATGTTTCTTCTTGAATATTATTTCCAGCATTGATTGGGGTGAATCTCGCCTCATTTCTCTTCTAGTCGATCTTGAATATGATTTTGTGATACTTCTCGATCTTCTATTCTACAGTCTTATATTCTCCATCCTTAATTCGTGATTTTGCCTTGTTAAATTCGCACGTTCTTCTGCCTCAGCTCTTCTTTCTTCATGTATTCTTATCCTCAATGTTTCTAACGCTCCAATTTCCTGATCTCCATGAATTATTCCTTCATCTACTTCTTGATTTCTCTCTTCCTGTCTGTAATTTCTATTTTGTTGCTCTTCTTCTATTTCTTCTGCTGAATTTGATCGCCAAGTGTGTACGCTCACTCTGTCATAATCTGTATTCCTCTCTTGAACTAGTGTTTGTTGAATTGGCGATTGAATTATATTTTCTCTATTATTTCTCATTCTAGTAGATTCTCTCATTTCACTTCTTTCTCTTCCAGCAATTCTTTTGCTTCTTCTAATAGTAGTTGGTTGTTCGGATGTATTTCTTCTTCTAGCCATTTCTTCAATGCTAACAATATTGCAAGAAATTATGAAAAATTCTTAATCAATCACTTTAAATTTTCACAAATCTCAATATCAATCTTTAGCTTTTTCTAGAATAATCTTCAACTCCTCCCTGTTTCTAGCGCCATTATGTAGTTGCAGGAAATCCTACACTACACCCCTCATACGATTTCATTGTTGATCAACTCATTTTTAGGTTTATATTCTTAATTTTATTGATTAACTCTTGAATGTTCTTACAAGAAATATAAAGAAGTCAAGAATGATCTCTGCTCTGAACTTTCTCTCTCCTATTTACTTGTTTCTTACTCAAAAAAGATCCCCCCTCCTTTACAACTCGAATGACTATTTATAAGGAAATACATAGTGGATGACAGCTAATCTGTCCTTTATTTTCAGATATGGTTTGCGACATTCTCGCAACCTTACAAATGTTAATTTCGCAAGCTCTCTAATTTTCACAGGACTATCACATCTTTCTCATGATCCTTGCTGACGTCGTTTCTGAAATTGTTCTGTGACGCTATTGTGTTGTACCATTGATAATTTCGCTGAGACATAATTGTTGCGAGATTCTGATCCTACACATGGACAATCTGTAGTCGACAAGACCTTTAGATTCTATAGAGTATGTCCATGCGAGTTTTCTATAACTCGACGCATCATTGTTGATCCTGGGTGACCTAAACGGTCATGCCAAAGTTTAAAAACATTGGGATTAAAAAAAGTCTTCGAGTGATTCACAAGATGTGATTCAATAAGGATAGTATGATACTAGTATGACCGTTGCCACGGTGGGAGGGCCGACCGAAGAAGAATCTGAAGATGGGGTTTGTCTACGACTACTTTTGTCCCATTTAAGAAAATGTGATACTTTTTCCGAAACGAAGCAAAAGTATCATTTTTTCCGAAACGGGGAGAAAGTATCACTTTTCCCGAAACGAAGCGAAAGTATCACTTTCCCGAAACGGGGGGAAAGTATCACTTTTCCTGAAATGGGATGTGAAAGTATCACTTTTTCTGAACGAAAAATTAGTCGATCCATAAACCAAAATATGGTTGCATGATGTGTTATGCATCCTTTGTGGTGGTTTGCGTAATAGTTATGCATTCAATTTTCGAGAATTGTGCCTAAAATGAAAATATCATTTTTCTTGAAACGGAGGGAGTACATCATTTTATTAGTTGCAACGGAAAATTAGTTGATGCATAAACCAAAATTTTGCTACATAAAGTATTATGTATCCTTTGTGGTTTGCATAATGGATGTACAATTTTTCTAAAATTATGCCTAAAATGATAAATACCTCCAATTTTTTCGTAAAAACTCTAAATTTGATATTGTCGTTTGTACTTGTTGCGTAGAGTTTTTCATAACCTTTCCAATGAGATAAAATTTGTAAAATTCTAAGGCACGAATTTTTAGATATGTTATATTAAAGTTTGATTTCCAATTATACCCCTGAAAAGATAGGATACACAAGGAGTTATAGTAATTGGACTAAAAGGGAGGGACATTTTTGGTTTTTCGGCCCTAACCATTTCCAATCTTTTTGTGTCAATTGATCACTTACATTTTACAAAAAAATGGTTATATAAAGGTCCTCCCTCGCTTCGCTCGGTCGGCCCAATAATCTACAAGATAAAGCATGAGCCTTTCAAAAACCTGTTTATTTTCCGAGACAATAGTAGTAATACACAGATACTCTATGTTGGCCTCATTGGTTGTCTCAATATGATACTCATTAAGACGAATATCTTTAAAACTCAACAAGTTTCTGTTAGATTTTGTTGAAAATAGGGCATCATAAATAAGGATTTTTGTACCATTAGGTAACATTAATTAGGCTTTTCCACAACCCTCAATAAGTTTAGAAGTCCCTGATATTGTATTAACAGTGTTGCAGCTAATGTTAAATGGGAGAAAAACCGTTTATCACGAAGAATTGTATGTGTTGTAGCACTATCACAAGACATGTATCTTCACCGTTTGTTGCAAACTTACCATTAGCAAAATCCATATATTCCAATCAATTGAGTGTGATAGATAAAGAAACTTAAAAAGTAAAGGAGAATGCTTATTGAATGTGTGAAATAAACAAACATTACAACCTCTATTTTTAGGGCTAGATACAAAAACATCCCGTAAATAAACGAAATTTACCTTAGATATTAGTAACTAAAATACACGTTTTTGTATACAAGTCTTTTGTATTAGTAACTAAAATACACGTTTCTGTCTTGATTATCTATTGAAAGAAGCTGGTTTTGGAGACAAGTGGAGAAGATGGATTCAATGGTGTTTATCCTCTACTCAGTCTTCTATCTTGGTTAATGGCAGCTCCACAAACAAGTTCAAGCTACAAAAAGGTCTCAGGCAAGGACACTCTCTTTCTCCTTTTTTGTTCATATTGGTAGCTGAAACTCTCACCAGTTTATTAAGAAAGGCAGAAGACTTGAACATGATTACAGGTTTTACAGCTACAGAGGACATAAAACTCACTCATCTACAATTTGCGGATGGGAGGCAAAGGAGGAGGAAGTTGAAAATTTTCTCATGGTGCTGCAAATATATGAAGCAATATCAGGGCTAAAGGTGAACCTAGAGAAAAGCACAATCATCAGCCTAGGTGTCAATACCAAAATTAAAGATCTGGCAAAAATACTAAACTGCAAAATAGAAACTCTTCCTTTCAAATATCTGGGAATGACTTTAGGAGAAACAAGAAAGCAAATTAGCATTTGGGAAGGAGTGCTAGAGAAGTTCAAAGTCAAATTGGCATTATGGAGAAGAAGGTTCCTATCAAAAGAAGCAAGAGTGGAATTGATCAATAGTGCTCTGGACAGCTTGCCCATCTATTTCATGTCACTAGTCCAAATGCCAGCTTCCATTGAAAAGAAGATGTCCAAGCATATGAGAGATTTTTTGTGGGGATCCACACATGACAAGAAAAAGATCAACTGGATTGCTTGGGAAAGAGCATGCAAGCCAAAGAAATTGGGTGGATTAGGAATCAGAAATCTTAAAGCAACTAACAAAGCTCTTCTTAGCAAATGGAGTTGGAGATATTCACAGGAAAAAGAAGCTCTATGGAGAAAGATCATACAACATAAAACTACTTCTGAGAAAGATGATTTAATTCTCAAAGAATGCAAAAACTCTTATGGCACGGGCTTTTGAAAAGGAATTGAAAATGAGAAAGGCATAGTGCGCTGGAACATGGAGATGAATATTGGAGATGGAAAAGCAACAAAATTCTGGCTAGACCCATGGAAATCACAAGTCGCTTTCTCCAAAACACATCAAAAAGCTTTCAGGGCAATTATGAGGAAAGATGCTAAAATTGCTGACTTGGTGCACAATGGGCAGTGGAACCTGCAACTTAAACAAAACCTTAGTGAAGAAGTCATGGAGGAATTGGATAACATTCTTTCCATCATTGGTGCTCCTCCACAACTAGTACCATTATCAGACTCCATCAGCTACATTACAGCCTTGATTTGTACTTCCAAAGAGGGTTACAAGTGGCTAATGCAACAACAACACAGTGGAAGAGAAGATGAGTACAAGCATATTTGGAACAATAAGGTCCCTCCTAAAGCTCAAATGCTGATCTGGTTAGCTGTCCAAAATGCCATCCCAACTGTGGACAACCTCAACAAAAGAGGTTGTGAGATCACAAACACTAACTGCTGCCTCTGTAATGGTGCAGCTGAAGAAGTCAATCACATTCTACTAAACTGCAGCTTTGCAAATCAGATTTGGTCTCAGCTGACTAACCCTCTGGATAGATCATGGACTCATAAGTCAAATATTCAAGACCAACTGCTCCACTTGCAATCCTCATCATGCAACGGTTTAGCCAAAAAAGTCTGGCATACACTACCTTTCGCCATCTGTTGGGCACTTTGGGGGAAAGAAATAGAAGGGTGATGGCAAATAAGAGAAGTAGAGTAAAGGAGATGGTGGTCATTGAAATCAAAATATTGATATTCCCATGGGGACAATTACACTCATGGTTTAAATACCGTTTCACAGATTTACTCTTGAACTGGAATGCGCTTTTAGGATACAGATAATTATAAATCTAATTCTACGGAGTTGAGACTCGTATGAATTTGCAAGTGTAAATGGACCCAAGCATGGGCTAGAAATTGTACCGGAGGCCTTTGCGCCAATTTTTAATTTTATCTTAACCCTTTCTTTCAAAAAAAAAAAAACACGCGTTTATAACACGAATTAAGAGAGCCACGTCTCAAATCAGACATCTGAAAAAGAAGGGGAAAAAAATGTCAAGTCAGCTCAGTCTAAGTCAAACCCTGACAAATAAGAGGCAGAAAAGATAGTCTACGGTCATGCTCATCTTAAAGCATAACTACTTGACCCATCTACGACCATATTTTAACACGCGTCTCCCATCTGTGCATCTGTTCTTTTCTGATGGAGTAGGATAACAATAAGGATAAACAAAACAGAGAAAGAGAACAAGAGCTCTATTGAATTTGAGTAGATAGAGTGCGAGAGAAAGCAGACATGGCGATATCATTGGTATCACTCTCGAGCGCAAGTACTACAACTAGGTTTCAAGTTCCTTCAGCTTCACTCACATTTCTTGCAGGAGGAAGAAGAACAACAACTTCATCTATTAATGTCATTAAACCCTACACTCACTCAGGGCTTCTCCATTGTTCATTTGTTTCTTCTCCAACATCTCTCTTTTCTTCCTCTTCGTTCTCAGGTAAACTCTACCCGGTTTGGGTTAATTTTAGAATCATGGGAATTTTTAAATTTTGCAATTTGTGTTTGGATAGGGTTTTCACATTGTGTTATTCTAATTCCAGGTATATCTCTTGGGGTGAATTTGGATATGAACAAGGGGTTAATAAGGGATAGAAGTCGTGGTCTTCTGGTAAGGGCGGGAAAGGCAGCTCTATGTCTTACTAAGAGGAGTAGGTCTCGGAAATCACTTGCTCGCACCCATGGATTCCGCTTGCGAATGAGAACCACTGGGGGAAGGGCAATTTTGAAGCGTAGACGTGCTAAAGGACGGCATATCCTTTGTACAAAGACCAATCCTAATACTGGGAAAAGGTAATTTTCTTTTGTAGTAGTATGAATCTGTTTCAACTTGTAATTTGGCTATCACTTGTGTCTTTTTGCGGCTCAGTTCATGTAAACTTCTTAGAATTCAACCTTTTGTGTAACAAATGAATCTTGTTTCCAACATTTGCGTTATTTTGTTAATTGATTGTGTCATTTTTAGTTCTTTTTTCCCCTTTCGTTAGTGTTGTGAAATGCTGTTATTATTTTATCCTGTTTGATTTCACAATTTTACAGTCTAGGATTGTATGATCTTTTGTATTACTACTTAAAACAGTAAAGCCCTTTGTTGAGGACTCGATGCCAAAGCTGTATTTTGTCATGGGTTGTGTCCATTCAACCAGTGCAATCCCACATTGAAACAGCATGAGTTACATTGTTGTCAGTTATGGGTATTTTCTACACATCCTGATTGATGTTCTCCTCATATTTAGAGCCATAATTTTTGACATTTGAGAAAGTTGAATGCACTGCTAAAAAGAGATTCAAGTAGAGCTTTGTGTTCTTCTTTCATCCCTTGGGAATTCATCCATTTATTTCATTCAAAACAGCTAAACAGATTGTAAAATGGAGAACAGGCAAAAATGACTGTCGGACTAACATAGATGCTTTAAGGTAATAGAACAAGATGCATGTATGCTAGAACTTACAGATGTGGTCAGTAATTTCTTTGGTCGATCAGTTAGCAACCTTAATGGAACGATATCTGGTTTGGAATATCAGTCTTCGATATCATGTATCTGTTTTATCCAAAGAAACAAGGGAAAGGATTGTCCAAGGTAATCTAGTAACTGCACCTTATTGTTTTCTTATATGGAACTCTAAATTAAATCATCTTAAGCCAAGAGTCGAGGATTGCATGCTTATCTATAGTTCTGCTACTTCTGGAGTCTTTCACTCACTTGGCCTGCACAAGAAACCAGTTGATTGTGTAGTACAGTAATAACCCATGCATTTTCTTACTGGTTGGTTAGGGAGGAATTATAAGTAGAGGTTTAAACTGTTTTGAAGTGCTAAACTCAAGAATGAAGCAATTGAAGAAACAAAAAATATTTGTTCTAAAGCTTGCTTGTTTATGAGAAGAGAAAAAATTCCCCCGGGGACCGTTATCATTTATCATTCATTCCCAGGAAAAAGTTCTATGACCACTTCTGATTTTGGTTAGTTTCTTCTGAACCTCTTGGGTTGTTCTCCAATTTATTGGTAGTTACTATTTTAAAGTGGGACAACTAAATATGAATCAACCAGAGAAGGCTTATTAAGGATCAGCTTTATTGTGCTAGAGATCGTCATCGGTCACAGGTTTTCTCCGAAGATGTCCTCTTGAATCGTTTGTTCGTCTTCCTGTTCCTAGCGATAAACAAGGATCAGGTAAATGATCAAGAAGTTGTGCAAAGGACAACTAATGAGCCTAACCTTGGAGACATTTGTGCTTCAAACTTACTCTGGAAATCTACTTCTACCGCTAACATTTCCACCCATGTAAAGTTAGATGGGCAAAAAGCAAACCTGTGCCCTTTTAATGAGCGACTGACAATGTCATGCTTACCCTTCCATCCTTGACCTTCCAAAAAGCCCGCAAGAGAAAAAAAATAGTGTCACGGCTACAACAACTCTATTTTTCTATCATCAGTGTTTTCTGTCGGATACAAACTCAAAACACCACCAGGATTAACCACTGGGTTAGATAGGTAGATAATACCACCAGTTTCTCAACTCAATTGACTTTTTGACCTGTTCTTTTGATTTGGAATCGGCAGCAGGAGGATGGAAAATGTAGAGGGGAGGGATAAAGTAGGTGGCTGAATCATGTTTCCACACACAATGATGGTGATCACATGATCAGTTCAGACAATTTAGTAGTCAAATACGATCTCATAACTAGCTCTCCTTTTTTAACCACAATTAACTTACCACTTACCAGTAAAATGGAAACAGAAAGTACAGCTTAGGTTCTTCTATAGCGACTCATGCAATAATTAATAATAGACCTACACTTGGACCTAATTCATTCCTATACTGCATAATAATGAGAAGAATACAGTTCCCATTTTTAGCCCACACACTACCTAAGTCTTCAAACACAAGTTTTGATTTCTTAGACCAATTTTACATGATTCTATGACTTCCTTCTTACAAAACCTGCTTTTCCAGGGCCAAGTTGTTCCTCTTCATGTGAAAGGTGCTTCTGTTTTGCTGTGAGTAATAATGCGTTTCAAATCATCAATTCTTTGCTGAAAATTTTTGCCAACTATCTTTTTAAAAGGGTTTTTTTAAAAGCTCAAGCCAGAGCCAACCCCAACTTCTCGTAGCGAAAAACAATAAGATTAGAAGAAACTAAGTCATGGAAACTAATGCTAGTATCATAAACCAGAAATGGAGATTATGCACTTTTTTAAGCTTATCAGGTTGCCTCATTCTCGTGTTATGTATCAAATATCAATACAACATCATCCCGAGTCAGTCTTCTTTCCAAAGCATAAGAACAGTAACTGGAACAGCAACAACAACATTAACGATTTCCGAGGATTTTGTTAATACAACTACAAGTATGCACTACAATGGCAGTGAACATCAAAATGTATCAGGCTCAGTGTTTGTTGCAGCGTACAATGGTACAGATGACGATGACCAGTGGTTACCACTCAAAGAATTGAAAACAGAATGTAACATCTATGACGGTAGATGGGTTTATGATCCAAACACTAGTCCACGGTACAACGCTTCTCAATGTCCATTCCTTAGTGATCAAGTCAGTTGCCAGAGGAATGGACGACCAGACTCTGATTATGAGAATTGGAGGTGGGAAGCTAATGACTGTAAGATTCCAAGGTAAGTTCAAAGAAAAAACAGATAACAAATAAATGAAGCTGTATAGCTACATGGTTTAACTAATTAGCGCATATACATGTGTGCGTGTGTCTCAGCTGGAATGGGAAGGAGATCCTGGAGAAATTGAGAGGAAAAAGAATGGTAATAGTTGGAGACTCACTCAATAGAAACCAATGGGAATCTCTCTCTTGTCTTCTTTATTCCTCTATACCTTCCGCAAGGGCCTTAATTGATATTCGGAATGGTCGCCATATGATTTTCAAGGCCAAGGTAAAACTGTTTTTTCACTTGTTAATTTTCAAGGCCAAGGTAAAACTGTTTTTTCACTTATTACATGATATGTAATGTATCTAGTTCGCCGTTCATTGGTTGCATAAGTTTTTTTTGTTGGTCCAATACTGTACTAGATGCATTTTTGTGGTTGTTTGTTGGGACAGGACTATAACTGCTCAGTTGAGTTCTATTGGAGTCCATTCTTAGTTGAACTGGATAACACAAGGCCAAACAATGTCAAGCTTCTAAACCTAGACACACTTTCAGCAACATCAGTTCAGTGGCTAGGGGATGACGTTATGGTTTTCAACACTGGACATTGGTGGACACACCGCGGGAAGCTCCAAGCGTAAATTATTTTCTATAGGACTCTTTTTGTGAAATTCAAATGCATAGAGCATTAGGTTTTAAGCAACTCGAGCTCAAACATAAATTATGACTTTTACACTAATGCAGGTGGGATGCTTTCCAGCAGGAAGGGATGGTGGTGCAGAATCTAGAAGCTGAAACCGCTTTTGGGATGGCCATGAATGACATGGGCCTATTGGATAGATCTAAACGTTGATCCTGCCAAAACAACCGTCATTTTTAGAAGCATCTCTCCTGAACATAAAAGGTAAGTACGCTCATTCCGCAGCAGGCTTATGATTTTGAAGAAAGATTAAGATTTGAGCAGTGTAAAGTACTCTTTTCTCCTTTCTTAACCCAGCCATACTGACAATTGGTCTCTCAGTAATCAGTCTGAACCATATCATGTCTGTCTAAAATGCAGAGAACAGTGGTGTTATAATCAAACACAGACCATCAAAGATGACTCCTACATATCCTCGTTTCCAAGATCCATCATCGAAATTGTGGAGAAAACAATTGGAGAAATGAGAACACCGGTGAAGTACTTGAACATCACAAAATTGTCTCAGTATCGTAAAGACGCCCACCCAACTGTGTACACAAGCAAGCAAGGAAGACTGCTGACAAAAGAGCAGAGAGAAAAACCACAGGAGTATGCAGACTGCAACCACTGGTGCCTTCCCGGTTTGCCTGATACATGGAACTCCCTATTGTTTACCTCTATCTCAATGGAGGCATCAAGAAACATTTCATAGCCTGAAATCTGTGCTCTTTGTTTTTCTGGTTGCCCTTGTCTACTTCTTCACCTTGGAGTGGAGCATAGCCATAACAGAAATGCACTAAAATCCACAATTACTTATAATCCAGAACTCCATCAAAAAAGAAGAAGGAAATAGAAAATGCAGAGCCACTCAGAATCTCAGATTATTTGTAACAGCCATAGATGTTTTAAGTAAAATTACCTCGAGTTGTAACAGGTCTTCAAAAGTTTGGACAGATCATGAAGATTCAAAGTAGAACTTAAATATTTACACGTGTTATACTTGAAACCAGAACATCCGAGACTTCGAAACACTGTAATCCGAGACTTTGAAACACATAAAGCTTACAGTGAAGCTATTAATAGAAGTATCGAATTACAACCACATAAAAGGTTGCTATTTTATGAAAGATCAATATTCAGCACTGGAACTTCTGACTGATTTAGTATTTAGATATTACTTACCTCATATTAACATTCTTGTATAAATACGAGTGCAGAGACGCTTCTCATCCCTTAGTATTGAACTAGAGCAGAGCAGCAGCATCTTCATCACACTTTCAGATAGACAGTAGATTACGTGGTTATTTACAGCGTAAATTTGTAATCCTATTTAAAGTATCTCCCACTCTGATTCACAGAACTCATCACTTGACGAGATCTTTGAGTCCAACTTTTTAGGAGTGGCTAAACTGGATGTTTCAAATCTATGTTGGGTACTTTCAGCATCAATGTCTGCACACCAAATTGCTAGCTGCTCATATTCCTTCTTCTTCGATGATCCCATTCTCGAAGCAATAGCATCCCGAATTTTTCTCTATCACAAAAAAATAATAGTTAGTAATTTCTCTCGCATAACCAAATTTTCTCTAGACCTCTTAGTGTGTCTGTGTGTGTTTATTTTAACAAGTTTTTAACAGGTTGGTTCTTATTCAATTCTTGAACTACTGGTTGGTTCCTCCGTCAGGAAAAAAAAAGGTGTCTGGCAGAACCGCAACTGAGAAACCAATTGCATTTGCTCATCAACAATTCAGTTCAATTCTCCCAGATTTCATTTTTATAATAGAAACAGAAGTGGAACAAGACGCAATATTAAGGTTCCTGATCCAATACGTGGAACTGGTTCCGTTCCTATAATTTCCGAAACCAGAACCAATAATTAGGTCATGTTTTCATTTTGTTTTGATTCTATATGAAGCCCTTTGCCAATTGGCGTCCTACTGTCGTTTTATGCTGTTGTAATAGTGTGTGAGTGTGTGTTTTGTGTTTGTGTGTGCAGAAAGATGGGAGCTTTGGAGAAAGAGAGAGCATACTTTGTATGATCTGTTTTTGCCATCTCTGTAAGAAACAGAGAAAGGCTGCACAACTACACAACTATCCTCAAGCTTCAAATTCTCAAATTGTTCAATGGTCTTCGTGTCAAGGCCAATAGCATAATTTGCCTCCTCCAGTCCTACACCATCATTGAAGGCATCATGTTCCTCCTGGTCTGCAGTGTTACCAACATCATCATTTGCCTTCTCCCATTCTGCACTTTCCTCATAATCAGATGTTCCTATAATAAATGGAACTTCATTGGTTAAATAAACTCACAATCGAAAAATCGCAACTTGAAACTACAGACAGTAAACATAAAAAAAAAAACTGAATTATCTATCTACATATAAACGCTACAGCTAAAACAACATTATCCGTCCAAGCTAGTTTAACTTATTTATCAGTTATCACTATTCACCAGCTTCCAGGCACAATTCACACAGAGCCACCAGCTTCCAAACCCAAAAGAAACATCAAGATGTATCAGAAATTTGACGAGAAGTGTAAAAGGGAGATGAAAATCGCAAAATCTAACTTTACTGGTCTCAGATTGTGTAAAAAGGCAAACACAATGGAATCGTGGACCAAGAAATGGAAAGAAAACAAGAAAAACACACAAACTCGGAAGAAGAAAAAAGGCGGAAGAAAGTGAAGATTCGAAATTTGCATTTCTCCACTACACTTACCAAGTTGTGGTTGTGGTTGTGGAGTCAAAAACACCTCTTGCTCTTCGTCTTTGCATTGGTCACCTTCATTTACAGGAGACTCTGTTGAAGACTCTATCAGTGCCTTGAAAGTTGTTAAAGTGTCTACGACTGCCAAAAAAGAAGTAAGCAAAGAGCAAATACACCAACAAAAAAATAAATAGTAAATGAACAAAAAGACAAGAGTTAGTTACCATTAGGTCCAGATAACAAGCTGTTGTTGGATGCGGTCCATCCAGCCTCCATTGCTTTATTCTCATATAACAAAACAGGAGGAAGAAACTGAGCCTTTGACACATTAGCATCACGACCACTTTGACCTGACATGATATGATCCATATTTTCTCCATGGTCTGGGGAGTTGTCAACTATGTCCTTATTTGAATTTTGGGATAATATAGTTTTCAGTGTAACACAGGCTCGATCACGATTCTCATTACAGGGTCTGCTGAAATTAGTCTCTCTACTTGAAAGATCCCCAACAGAATTGATCCCTCCAGAAGTATCAGTTATAACTGGTTCTGGATATTCCTTCACAGAAACTCCTTTCATGTCGCCACTTGAATTCTCACACTTTCCAACAGAACCATTACATTCTTGAGATAATCCCAAGGTGGACATGTCATCAGGATAAGCAAGAGATGATGACCGCAACTGATCTTGCACTTGAATTCGAACAGGTGATGATGCTTGAAGAGGCGGAATCTCCTCTTTATGATCATCTTTAACGTTTACCTTCGTCTTCTTACGCTTATCAGCAACAACACTTTTTTTGACTGACAAGTCAGAAACAACCTCTTTAACATGACTAGTGGAAGCTAGAGGAAACAAGTGGTTTATTTGAGGTACTCCAGATAGAAATGAAACTAAGCCTGCATCTTTCACTACAGGTGCAATTACTTCCAAAAAATTATGAGGACCACTCTCCTTCTTAAGAATACTTTTAGAATTCAAGTTCGCCTTTTCACAGGCCCCTAGTTCAGCAGTTGCCTCTTTATCAGAATCTTTCACTTTAACAGGATCTTCGATAGGGAGCAAATCGTTGACAAATTCTGCACAAAACTTTTTGATGTTTCCACCTACATTCTGTACCTGATTTTCGACGTATTTAACTGTGTCCTATCTCCCCCAAAAATAAAATAGCAGCAGCATGTTTAGATAAGTGTTGGCATCAATCAAAATTCGTATAGGAGAAGCCAGAAATCATGTTGAAAAAGCACAATAATCATTCAAATCGAAAACTTTGAAATCTAATCAGCGTATGAAAACCTTACTATTAATAACATTAGACATGTCCTGAGGCTAATGGCATTGACATTAAAAGCTTTTCCTTGTCTAGTAAGTCAATTACCGACCATGATATGTAAGATTAGTAATAAACATATTAAATATGTAAATACCTGGCTCATGATATCCTCGGCATCCAAGCATATAGCTTCAAACTTGTCATATATGTTACCTACCCAGGTTATACCTTTGAAATTCATATTAAGCATATGTAAACCACACTGATAAGAATTTCAATCCCTACCGCTTCCTTAAGGATATGAAATTATCCCCAATCCCAATCTGCATATGTTTAAAATAAATAAATTATTGTTGAGCTCAAATGAGATAAATACGAAGAAAAAAATCCTATTGTAAGCCATATATTCTGCAAAAAGATATTCATGCAAAGAATGTGTGTAGAAAAAGCAGTAAACCAACTAGTTTAATTTATATTCGTCCAAGACTACAAGGAAACCATGTCAAACTTAAATAAGCTTCACCATGTGGTTTCGCTACTCGGGGGATGGTAAACCAAGATAAATTTGTACGAATGACCCAAATAGACAAAGCCCTATGAAAGCACTTTAGAATTGGATACCAACCTATCAACCAAATGTAACCAACAGCACATTCATTTGGTAAATTTAACCTAGGTGGCCACACTAGGATAGCAGGGAGATTCCTGTTTTGGGTTTTACTGTTTGGCTTAGCAAGTCTAAAGAAGGTTATTAGGTCAAAAAATAAAACTACTCATGATTTGTTCCTTAAACCCATAGGATACAATATTCTAAGGGGTATGAACCAGATAAATCAACACAACATTAAACTGAAGACAAACAAACAAACAAACAAGGAAATTTTGGGTTCAGCTCAACAAACATTGATCATTTAGTTAAGTACGCCAAATTTCAGCAAAAATTAATACCCATAACCTTTTTTTTCACAGAAAACAAGCTAAGAAGAAGATCAATCAACACTTAACAAGTTTGTGAAGAAACAAGCTAAACCCTTTGTTCCTTTTTTTGCCACCTTTTATCACACTTTACAACAAACCCCAAACTCAAAATACAAACAAGAATAAAAACAAAAACCAGTAACAATCCATCTATTGACAAAACCAAGAAGAAGAAGATAACCTAAAAACACTTCAACAATCAGCACAAAGTTAACCTCAAATATAAATAAAATAGTACCAAACAGAAAAAACCCAAAGAGAAGCAAAACAGAAATTTACTAACCAAGCAAGCAAGAAAATCAAAACCCTGATGATGTAAACTCAAATTTCTTTTCTGGGTTTAAGAAGAGCTAACCCACGGAAAGTAGAGAATCAGAATAATAAAGAGATTTGTTTTTGATCGAAAAGAAAAACAGAAAAAAAAAAAAGGAAATAGAAGATGATTAGAAAATACTAAACCGAAAAGGAAAAGAAATACTATCAAAATGTATGTCAAAGGAGGGGTTGAATAGGAAAAGGACTCGTTTTTTGTTGTTTTTACCTGTAGTTATTCGTTGAGTTTACTGCACGAGTTGCAGTAAACAAGAGGAGAAGAGAAGACCCTAACTTGACACCAAATGGATGTTTTATATCGACACGTTTCGTGTATAAAACTGTTATCTGGAAACTGGACCCAACTTCTATTTTTCTAAGCCATTGGATCTTCTTGAATGGATGAGTACCACCACTTGTTTGCTCGGAAACTGAGCCGTGCTGGAACGTGAGGTACCGAATAACAATCCGCTTAAATTTGGATGAGCCCTGCTATCCCGCACTAAATTTGGATGAGCCCTGCTATCCCGCACTGTCACGCGGGCAAGCAATATAAGCTAGCAGGTTAATTTTATACCCCTAATGTGATTTCTCTACCGTTTGTATGGATCAAGACAGTCAAGAAAACCATATTGAAATATTAGAGCAAGTTTATGTCATAATTGAACTAATTGACAAGTATTTTGGTTAATTTATATTATGAGTTATATTCATTCATCTAACCTTTATACAATGCATCCCAGGATCTACCTTGGAGGTGTGGATAAAGGTAATGGAGGCGGTTTTGTTTATTGGAATGATATCGAATCAAATAGCACGAGCACGGATTAATTTTGATGCATAGCAAATTGTTATTAGATAAATGAATGTGAGGGTGTCCAAAAGACCCAAACAGTCTTCCACGCTAAAAAAACCTTCCTTTACTCATAAAGATCCTTTCTTTGGCCGTAATTTGACAAGAACTAAGTCATCAATCTCTTATTAACACTCTGGTTTTGTTACTGAAAACACCAAAATTAACATAAATACATTCTTCAGCATGGAAACAGTACGTACTTTATTTTGAAGAGAACGTGTCTTCTTCTTCACCATCACTAGGTCTAAAGTATATTTTTTCATAATCAATCCCTAAGTTTACACCTATTATTATGAAAAAGAAGCCTCGTAGCAAGATAAATAAGTTAATCCCAATTTGTAACAGTGAAAAAATACCAGAATACCATTTTCGTTCTACTTTCAAACCCTAACTACAGATGCTTGGAATTAGACACACAACTTGTTAGAGGTTTTGTTACAGGGCCTACAATCCTAAAACAAAATAACTTAAGGATCTTGTTTGTACCGTGTATTTTATACACGGAGAGCCCGTAATCAAGCCCGTCTAGCCGACCCGTGATAGAATATTCCAGAAGTTTCTAGAAGTTTTGTTGCCCAAGTTGCTTGCATATTAAGTTTACATCACAATTAGAGTTACATAAACAATATAAATACATGTATCCTAAACTCTAAGAGGACATGGAATCCTAGATTAGCTAACCACAATTATTGTAAACCTCATATCAATACAATACCTCCCCTATGGGATTCCTCCGTGGATGTAGGCACAACTTACCGAACCACGTTAAATTCTTGTCTTCTTATTTATTTTCTACCATCTTCTAACCCTAATTTATTAAATCATCGTATTTAATGCCTAAAATTATTTTTGGGTACAAACAGATCTGCTTATAATTAAATGTTTATCTGGTACTTAATTTAAACGAATATAATGGTAGGAAGTCGCTAGCTTATGTTGCTTCCCCGCACGACAGTGCGGGAGAGCACTGCTTAATTTGGATTCCCTTTTATTTTAGAGTCACTCTCATGATAGCTCATGTAAGGGATCACCTTATAGCCATTACCTGAGATATGCACGTATTTCAGGACAAAAAAACAGATGATAACATTATCTTTGTAATCTTTTTCTTTTTTATATATGTGTATTTAGTTTTATTTGTATTTTAGTCCCTCTAACAAATTGGAAACTTAATTATAGGTCCGTGAGAAGAAAAATTAATTTTCTCATTTTCTTGTTGCTTAAAATCTTAAAAACATGGTCATGTATTTTTTCTTGTTTTACAACATGGAAAAAGACTTGATTCTGATCTTGATGGATTCAAAGTGATTAATCATAGTACGTATTGTATTTCTCTTTTAAAAAATTTCTTTAGTTTTTAGATACACCCATGTCTGGTCTTTTGACTTTTTGTATAATAGAAAATCAGTAAACTGATATTATTCTCTATATGAATATATAGTACATACAACGATGGCTATACTAGTAACTCAATAATAATTTTTATTTTATCTTTTTAAATCATGTAGGAACAATCTCGTGGTCGAAAATAATGGACTTAAGTTAGGAGCATTAATAATTTTATATGTGTTTTTATTTTATTTTATTAGAAGCATAAATATTTCATTGGACTACTAAAGCATTATTGCATGGGGATGGGTGATACTTACAGAGACAACAATTACAATAGGTTCGTTATGTTTAGAGCCTTCAGCAGCATGACGGTGGAGCGAAATGTGAGCATTAGTCTCCATATCAGAATTGTGTTCGGGGAAGTGTTGGAATTGATGAGGTGGATACAATTGAGCTTATCGAGGGTCCATAGGCCTTCGATGAATGCTTTCCACAAGAAAAGTTTTACTTTGGTGGACACAGCAATGCCCATAGAAACTTTGATGATGGTATTGGGTCACGATGCGATCAATCCGAGGAGCTAGTGTGGCATTTGAGTCCAGATATTGTTGTATACTGTTCGTACATTACCTGTTTTTATCATTGTTTTCCTGCTTGATCAATGGTGATACTTTTAATTTGAGTTTTTAGCCGAGAGCTTGAAATAGCTAGTAGACCTTGTTGTAGCAGTATTTGAAAATATTAATCAACTTGGAGATGGCGGTTATGTGGTGAAGTAAGTCTTGATTTGCTGATAGAAATAGTGCGCTGAGTAAACGAGGTAATAAATGCAGTAGATGATACTCCGCTGAGCAACAGAAGAACTAACCTTCTAAGAAGATGAATCACTTGGCGTGCAGAAGAGTAGTGACTAGAATCCTAGGGGCGAACCTATATTAGTAGCTATAAGGATACAAAAGGAAAGTACCGAAGTATAATTACAAGACATAACACAAAAACAATGTCTAGCTAATACATACCAACACGTTAACGAAGCTAAAACCGACTACTCTGATCTAGCTAAGTAGGATGAGATTATATTTACCCTATAGTATTACACTTAACTAGTTACAATCTATGAAAAATAAGGCAAAAGCTTGAAATAAAAACAGTAATTGTGTAAAGAAAATGTGAAGAGGGAGGTGGGTGTTCCACCGGCCTGTAAAGTACACAGAAAGAATTGCCATGATGTTGTGATAACAAGAACTTGAACTATTTGGATTGAATTTCTTGGATCCCCTTATCCTGGTGAAATCGATGAGTTGATTGTTTGTTGCTTGCTGTGAAACCATTTGTTGGTCAAGCACTTGTTCTTAAAGATGGAAGCTATAAGCGCAAAGAAACAAAGATGGGGAACTATTGATGGTATATCTTTTTCATGTTGTTGAAACGCGAGTATGCCCAAACTTCAAGGTTGTCAGAAAACATAATTTTGGTCGCTTGGACTATGGTAAGAATTATTTACTGTAAGTAATTATCTAAACTGACCAATTTCCTAAATGGTTTCATGAAATCTTCTACGCTAATGTTCTCTAAATTAATCATCCCTCATAGATACTTATAAACCTTATCCAGGGTAAAGATCAAACCAGCTTCCCAAAGCCTCATATAAATCCACAAAAAGGTCCCAACACTATATCGAAAGGATTAAAAAACATCGAAGAGCTAAAAGATTTCCATAAACCAACACGATCCAAAATACAGATTCAAAATCAAAACAGGATGGAAAGAATTCCACTACAGGAAACTAAAAAACCATTTTAACACATTAACTTAAACAAGCACAAAACACAAAGAGATACTAAATCTGGGAGATAGATGCCTTCCAAAATATCGACTCACTGAGAAAGCTAACAAGATTAACTGCTAGATATTACATCAGGAGGTTTCATTCTTAGGTGAAAACCAAAGCCGAATAACTAAAAAAAACATCAAAAAAAACGAGCAAAAGTGAATTTGAAGCAAAGAGGGTTTATATAATAAGGTATGAGTATTCAGCAAAGAGGGGTTGGAAAAAAAAATAAGAAGAATTATCAGAATATAGAATAAATCTTATATTCTCTTCTTCTTTGCTTTTTCTTGTAAAACTTATTTCACATCTTACCTCTTTGACTCTTTATATAGCCCGCTAGGGAACTTGTTCCGTGATTCACGCCAGGTATAACACCGCCTTTCGCAACTGTGTAAATATCTATATTCCACTTTTGTTGATCCCTAATTATCGGAGACTTGGTGTGCCTTCTCACCTAATGTGCATACGTGTCATGTGAAAATGGTTTAAACCTTTCATGCCCACCGTTTGTGTGTTAGACACCTAGTCCCTTGTACGACCAAAAAAAACTACCAATCTAGTTTACGCGGTTTTGAACCCAATGGAAGATAATGCTTACTCATTATTTGTAACTTTCATTTTTAACTTTTCATTTTTGGACGATAACAATTAAGTTCCCTGAATTTGCTAGGAAAATGATATCTAAATAAATAAACTTACCTATTTTATAGCTCCTACGTTTTCGTTGATAAATCACTGTTAGTCAATCATCACGATGGAAATATACTCTCTTCTTTCCCTGTTTTCTCGCGTTCTTGTTTGCTCGAACTATTCTCAGCAAGAAACGATAGTGGGAGCAACCAATAGCTTGACTTCATCCCATTTACCTCTTCTAAATACCAACAAAAAATCAACACCATCAAAACAACCACAGTCGAACTCCACTTTTCCGTTTCAGAGAACAATCCAACTGTTTCCATCACCGAACTCCATCGAAATTAGCATATCTTCGTCATCACTGCCAATAGAGAGGTACAAGGTCTAATCTATGATTTTCAAGTTTCTAATGGAGGTACTTTTGTTAATCATTTTCAATTTGCAAAGGACACTTTAATATTTCTGGGTGCTGACATTGAACAAGTAAAACAACTCAGATTACTTTTTATTTCTTTTGAGTTGTCAAACTATGACTCTTGATTTTTAGTCTATTTATAGCTAAGTCTCGGACTAGGATAGTAAGTGTAGTTGAGCTATAGACTCCACGGCGTTCATCATGCAAAGACAAAGAACTACTCAAGGAACTGGTGGATCTTCATCGACAAAAAGGTATGTGGAGACTTGAACTTACCTATCACTCAAAAGTCTATCTATTCTATCTCATATCTTGAGACAAAAGTCGTATTGCTATATAGACTTCGATTATACACATTTTCTATTTCGAGTCGAGTTTATATCGCTTATCTATTTCTCGAAATATGTGTTGGTAGGCTTTCGTTTTGGTCAAGTTCGTCTTTACTCGTGACGAAAGTCATGTTGATTATTTCAATCTCTTGAAAATCGCTTTGATGAAAAATAATGTGTGAATAACCACTATAATACATCCTCTAAGAATGTTTCAATGATTGAAATGAAAGTTTAGAATATATAACCTTGAATGGATATAAACATTGTATGTGAACTCATACTTGTGTAAGTCCAAAATCCTTGAACCAAAGTATGCGTACTTTACTGGTTTAGGATGTCCGGAGCTAAGTCCGGTTACCCGTACGCATACTGCCGGAAGTTCACATACCGTGAATTTCTGCTTGAATTTGTGAACTAAAAACAAGCTCAATCCAGGTACTTAAGTATGCGTACCGGTATGCATACTTAAGTGAGTTATTTTCTAAAAACGTTTTATTCATGAACTAAAACATTTATAAAAATTAAGGAATGAAATCTTTGCAAACCGTGGCTATAATGTTCATGAATCGATTCGAATGAATCAAAATCGTTTTAGCTTCGATTGTTTCTTGTATACTTTTATGAGATCTAAGCAATTGAACAACTCTCTAACTAATTCTTTTGAGTCATTTGAACTAGTTATGGTGAAGATGAATAAGGTTGATATGAAAGTGCTCATATGGCTAACCATTGGTTAACTATTGTTGAACCGACTAGGTGTACTCGTTTAGGTACGGTTACTCAAACCTAAATGAAGTTATATTTCATTTGTGTATAGCAAGCTAAGTTCGATCTAACGGTTGAAAGATATTAGCTTGAATCTAATAAGGTTTTCATCTAACGGTGAATATTGAATGCTTTGTTACCAAGGTAACTTAGATTGCAAACCCTGATTTGGAGACTATATAAAGGAGAACTCTAGCAACTGGGAAACCTAATCCCCACACCTCCTGTGTGATACTAGTTGTATAAGATAGAGTTGATTCTCCTTTAACCTTAGGTTTCTATCTAGACCTTGTAGGTTAACGACTTGAAGACTTCATTGGGATTGTGAAGCCAGACCCAACTATTTTCTCTGTAGTTGCATGATTTGATCATGTTGTTTCTATCGTATTTGAGTACAATCGTAAGATTGACTTGAGATTAATTTTTCCGATAGGAAAGATAGAAAAGTAGTCACAAACACCTTTGTCTCATCGTTTGTGATTCCACAATATCTTGTTTCGCTAGTCGATTAAGATTATTATGAGGTGAGTGATATTTCTAGGCTGTTCTTCGGGAATATAAGTTCGGTATATCAATTGGTTCCTGTTCACCTTGATCTATCAAAAGACGGAACAAAACTCGTAGGTATTTCTGTGGGGGACAGATTTATTTATTCCTGTAGACTTTTCTGTGTGATACATATTTGTTTATTAAAGTCTTCGACTTTGGGTCGTAGCAACTCTTAGTTGTGGGTGAGATCAGCTAAGGGAATCAAGTGCGTAGTATCCTGATGGGATCAGAGACGTAAGGAGCGCAATTGTACCTTGGATCAGTGTGATATTGATTGGGGTTCAACTACAGTCCAGACCGAAGTTAGTTTGTAGTAGGCTAATGTCTGTAGCGGATTAATACAATGTGTGTTCAATCTAGACTAGGTCCCGGGGTTTTTCTACATTTGCGGTTTCCTCGTTAACAAAACTTCTGGTGTCTGTGTTATTTCTTTTCCGCATTATATTTTGTTATATAATTTAAATATCACAGGTTGTGCGTTGTGTCGATCAATTGGTAAATCCAACCTTTGGTTGTTGATTGAAATTGATTGATCCTTGAACATTGGTCTTTGGTACCGTTCAAGTTATTTCTCTTGTATTCAATCAGACTCGTAGATTTTTATTTGTTTGAGTTGGCATTGAATCGAGAAATTGAGATATAACTCTTTGATATACTTTTTATTAAGATTGAGTCTGACAGTCTAGTTGATTATCTTAAAAGTATATTGGAGTTAGTCCATACAGATTGATAAGCGAAATATTGGGTGAGGTTGTTAGACCCCCACTTTTTCAATTGGTATCAGAGCAGGCAAACACGTTTAAAGACCTTATAAGTATGTGTTTGTAGCGATCTGACTCTATGGACAGAAATTTTATCTCCATAAACGTACCACCAGTCTTCGATGGCTTAAACTACTTGTGGTGGAAAATCTCTATGCGTGCTTTTCTTCAACTCGTGATTTTCAAACATGGTACGTGTTGTTAATGGCTATACTCCTCCGGTTAATACAGAAGGCGATGTGTCTATACATAAGTATATTGGTAGATATAGTCCAGAAGAAATCCTTGCTGCAAAGCAAAATTTTGACGGCTTAAATGCTATCATACATTCCATTACTCCAGATCTTCAGCATCGTGGGAATACCTGTGAAAAAGAATCTAGGCTTCAAAACCTAAATTTTGATTAGGAAAACCTTCGTATGGCAGATGAAGATTCATTTGATGAGTTTAATCATAAAGTGTTTGAAATTGTTAATGCATCTTTTACATTGGGTAAGACTATTCCTGAAAAGGACACTGTGATGAAAATTCTCAGATCTCTGCCATTGATAGACGCATTTATGTGTCTAATATAGCTCATTTGTATATATTGTTAGTACTCGATATTGTACTTATTCGGTTATTTTATGTATTTGTAGGTGTTTTTGGAAGAATAAAGCTTTTGCGGCGAAATTGGCTAAAAAATGGTTTTTGCGCCCGTGGGAGAAAATTACTATACGGACTCTCATTTTGGATAAGGGGTAACCTAATTACTAAGGGGTGACCCATTTCCAGGCATCTGCTAAAGGGAGACCGGAACTGGATAGGGGGAGGTCATCTTCAAAGTTTCAAAACTGGATTTTGGCGGGAAAAAAGGCAGCAGCGTCAACAGTTTTGGATCAAGGATTTGAGCGACCTAGCAGGCGATTCAATGGGCAAATTTGGTACCCACGGACTCTACAAGACATAAGGGACCTGTTAGAAGCGATTAGACCCATCTAATTGGGCTGGATAAGTCAGAAAATCCACACAAAGTCAAGACAGTGCACACGGTCCCTGTTTAGGGTTTTGAATTGGTTTGAAAGATTTGGGAGAGATTCTTGCGTGGGATATACTTCAAAACAGTTGGGTTCAAGTAAGAGAAGATTTTGGGAGCAATAGAATAGCTAACAGACGCATACAAAGATCAACAGATGGAATTATTGTTAAAACTGCACGTGAAGAATAAGAGATTTATTCTCGAATTTGATCGAGTTTCTAGGGAATCTGAAGGCTATATATAGTTTGGTTTTTGTCATAGAAGGGTTAGAAACCCTGAGGAGAGAATTAGGAGAGAGTTCAGAGCCGAAACGAAGAACAGAAATCATACCTGCTGCTGCTGCTGCTGCTCGAGGAGGAAGACGAAGAAGGAAGAACGGACTCGCAGAGTCAGTCGTTTTTCCACAGTGCTTACAGCGAAATCAAACTGTCGTTTATCTACTGCATATCATTATTATCGTATATAAACAACATCATCTGTTTTGTAACAGCGACGCTGTAACACTTCTACAGCGTTGCGAATTTCTGTTTCATCTTATTTCTTCAATAAAAACACCTATTCAGCCATGAGTGATTATTTTGTGTGTGTTTTTACCATGAAGAGCTAAACCCATTAGCCAAGGCGACGGAGGAAGCCATTGTTCCACATTAATTGGTATAATTCTAATTTTATTATTTATTTGCAATATTATTATTTGATTATTTGCATGGGATTGAATTGAAATATTAGTTCTTATTGAATAGTTGTGAATTAATTTGATGAAGCATGCTGGGTTTTAAATACTTTTGATGTTTTATACTCTTTGATTACAACTATTACTTCAAGAATATACTTGAGGCAAATATTAGAATTATTTTTAAAGATAAAATTGCATGAATATTATTTAGAGTTTACTATTTATTTGGTCAATGGTGGAATCCTAGTCTTGGTATTTTCTCCAAAACTTTGAATTATTTTATTTAGTTGCCTGTTTAATTTAAATCTATAAAAATTGTTTTCTTCACAAGTCTGAAAAGACCCAGTTTTTACCACTACTACAATCACTATTTGAAAACCATCAAATTTTTGGCGCCGCGAAATTCTAAACACCCGCGAATCTCCTGCAAGCGGGTTACTGTACTCCTTAAGGTGCTAATTGTTTGAGGACGAATCGGACTGTTTTTATATTCCTAGTAAAGGGCAAGGCCTGGCCTAAACAAGATAAGGGTTCGGATTTCATCACCGCTCCCTTCTTGCCCGCCTTAGGAAAACGAAACCTAAAGCGAACCTAAGCCTAAAATTCGAATATAGAAAGAGACCTATAGGGTATCGAGCTTAACAGGACAATCATTCGAAAAATATTGGTTACTCTTTTAAGCACACCTCGAAGTTCTTGACGGTTTCTGCGAGTTGAATGCGTGACTGCGCCGCATTGGATCGGTGAGGTTTTGGGTATCAAAGCTCCACTGAGCTTCCCTCGCCTCGATTCAACTTGCTTAAACTCGGATTGATTCCAGAGGGGTTTGCTCAAATTGTAACGAATTCCCTTTCGAAGGATTAGAAGCTGGTCTAGAAACAATCTAAGTGGAGCCATCATGCTTGTTGTTTGCTAGAAATCTTTAGGTTTGCTGTGGTAAATTCGAGTCAGCCTGCTGTGTGATTGCTAGAACCTTCCTGTTAGGATTTTTTTTTTATTTCTTTTTGAATTCTTTTTAGTGTATGCCCGATTTTGTTAATAGGGCTTGGAAAAGAGATACTCTAGGTCGATTGATTAGCGAAAAACCTAGTAGTTCTTCTGATTTAAGCAAGGAGCTCGAAGACTCTTCTTTGGAGAGCCCTGTTTTTGGAAACTTCAGTTTTGAGAATTTATCTCTGAGTGACAAAAGTACCCCTAGTACTCCAGTTGTGCCAACGATGGCAACTTTGAAAGATTACATGTTCCCAACTAGGACCAACCGAGCTTCATGCATTAAATTGCCAGCCACTACGGCTAATTTTGAGATAAAACCTAGTATTCTTCAGATGATCCCTATATTCTTAGGAAAAGATGATGAGAACCCTTATTTCCATATTAGGGACTTTGAGGAAATCTGTGGGACAATTAGAATAAAAGACCTTACTGATGAAGTCTTGAAACTTAAAATGTTTCCCTTTTCCTTGAGAGATAAAGCCAAGACCTGGCTTAACAACTTACCGTCTGAATCCATAGAAACATGGCAGGAACTTATCGCTGCCTTCTATATGAAATTCTACCCTAAGCATAAAACTGCAGCTGTTAGGCAGAAAATTAGTGCTAGTGTGCAACAAGAGGGAGAGTCTCTTTATAGGTTTTTAGAGCGATTCAATGATCTCCTATCTCAGTGTCCTCACCATGGATTTGATAATATGAAACTTGTACAGATTATTTATGATGGTTTAGACTATTCGACCAAAGCCATGGTTGAATCTATGTGCGCTGGTGAGTTCACTAGTAAAAATGCTGATGATGCTTTTACCTTCTTAGGAGCTATCGCTGAAAAATCCTAACAGTGGGAATCTTGTGTTGAACCCCCTAAAAGACTCTTGGTCAATAGAAGTAGCACCAATATGGTAGATACGAGTTTTGGTTCAGATGCTAAGTTTGCTGCTTTATCTAGAAGGTTAGAAGCTTTGGAAATGGGTCAGTCTAAAAATAGGTCCCTTGTTGAACCTAATAGAGCCTCTCAAGTCTCTAGTTGTGTAATAGAGCCCGATAATTCATTTTGGGAAGGTCAGGTTAGTGAAGAGCAAGCCCATGCTGTCTATAACAATGCTAGGTTTGAGAACCGTCAGAAGTTTGACCCATACTCAGAAACCTACAACCCTGGTTGGAGAAACCATCCTAATTTCTCTTGGTCTAAGGGCCAGAATCAAGGCCAGTCTAGCAATTCTCAGCCTCCCCCAGGTTTTGGTTTTAAGAACTCTTCAGGTCAAACCCAGTTTCAGAACACTTCCGAGAAAAAGATCTCTACCTTAGAGGATACTCTCACTATGTTAGCAAATAACCATGAAATGTTAACAAAGAACCACATGAGCTTTCAACAAGAAACTAGGCAGGAATTGAAGAATACTTCCCAGAGTCTTGCCAAGTTAGAACTTCAAGTAGGACAAATAGCTAAGTTCATAAGTGAGAGAGAAGATGGAAGGTTCCCTAGTCGTACTGATCCCAACCCAAAAGGAGAGAAATCGTACAATCATGTGAATGCTGTCACAACCCTTAGGAGTGGAAAGAAAGTTGACAACAAGGTTGCCATGCCTGATAGTGAACATGTTGTAGTTCACCCTGCTGAGCCAGAAAATGAGGAGACTGATAGAGTCTCCAAGGAGACCAATGAGGGTCCTGTTGAGCCCGGCTTTGTTCCCAGAGCCCCATTCCCACAGCTGCTAGTTCCGACTAAGAGGGAGTCCAACTTTAATGATATATTGGAGGTTTTTAAGCAGGTTAATATCAACCTTCCATTATTAGATGCAATTAGGCAGATTCCCTCTTATGCCAAGTTCCTTAAGGACTTGTGTACGCGAAAGCGTAAGCTCAGTGTCCAGAAGAAAGCCTTCATAGCTAGTCATGTGAGTTCTATTATTCAGAATACCACTACTCCTAAGTATAAAGACCCAGGGTCCCCTACCATTGCTTGTACAATAGGTAAGTACCGTGTTTAGAAAGCTTTGCTTGACTTAGGAGCCAGTGTGAATTTACTTCCATATCATGTGTACCTTAAGCTAGGACTTGGTGAGATGAAACCTACCCAGATGACACTTCAGTTAGCTGATAGGTCCGTTAAAATTCCTCGTGGTGTGATCGAGGATGTTCTCATAGAGGTTGACAAGTTTATTTATCCAGTGGATTTTTTTATCCTAGATACCCAACCTGTCCCTGACCCAGAGAACCAAATACCAGTGATTTTAGGTCGCCCGTTTTTAGCTACATCCAATGCGATCATTAACTGTCGAAATGGTATTATGAATTTGTCTTTTGGTAATATGACTATTGAGCTGAACATTTTTAATATTAGTAAGCTACCCTCTGAACTAGATGACTCGAATATAGAAGAGGTGAACATGATAGGAACATTAGTCAAGGAGTCATTACCAAACACTTTGTTAGAAGACCCATTAGAAAAATGCCTAGCTCACTTTGGGATTGATTTTGATGATGATAATGTAATTAATGAGGTGAATGCTTTGTTAGATTCAACCCCTTTGTTAGATACTAGTAATGGATGGAAACCTAAGTTCGAACCACTACCAGTTTCTAAGTCTACCCTAGTTCCTTCTTTAGAAGAGCCTCCTAAGTTGGACCTAAAACCATTGCCAGATACCCTGAAGTATGTGTTTTTAGGCCCGTCTGAGACTTTACCTGTGATTGTTTCTTCCGACTTGGATATAGATCAGGAAAGTAGGCTAGTAACCGTCATTCAAAACAACAAGGAAGCTTTAGGGTGGACCATAGCAGACATTAAGGGTATAAGTCCTACTGTTTGTATGCATCAGATATATTTAGAGGAAGACACCAAACCTTCTAGGGAGATGCAACCTCGACTAAACCCCAATATGAAAGAAGTAGTTCGAACTGAGGTTCTTAAGCTATTAGATGCAGGAATTATCTATCCTATTTCAGACAGTAAGTGGGTCAGCCCCGTTCAGGTTGTTCCCAAGAAATCTGGTATTACTGTAGTCCAGAATAATAACAATGAGTTAATCCCGACCCGAATGACCACGGGTTGGCGTGTTTGTATTGACTATAGGAAATTGAACAAGGTCACTAGGAAGGACCACTTTCCCCTTCCCTTCATCGACCAGATGCTAGAGAGATTAGCTGGACATAGTCACTACTGTTTTTTAGATGGCTACTCTGGATATAATCAGATCGTTATTGCCCCAGAAGACCAGGAGAAAACCACTTTTACATGTCCCTTTGGTACCTTTGCGTATAGACGCATGCCTTTCGGGCTATGTAATGCCCCTGCGACTTTTCAGCGTTGCATGATGAGCATATTTTCTGACATGGTAGAACGGTTCTTAGAGGTCTTTATGGATGATTTTTCAGTGTTTGGTTCGTCTTTCGATGAGTGCTTGCATCATTTGTCATTAGTTTTGACTAGGTGTAAGGAAAAGAATTTAGTGCTTAATTGGGAGAAATGTCACTTTATGGTTCGTTCAGGAATTGTTCTAGGGCATATTGTATCTTCAAAGGGTATAGAGGTGGATAAAGCAAAAGTTGACCTTATTAAAACTTTACCGGTTCCAAAAACCGTAAGAGATATTAGGTCATTCTTAGGACATGCTGGTTTTTATCGTCGTTTCATTAAGGATTTTAGCTTGATGTCTAGACCTCTTTGCAATTTGCTTGCAAAAGATGTTAAGTTTGTTTTTGATGATGCTTGTTTAGAGGCTTTTGAGAAGCTTAAGTCATTACTCACTACCGCCCCCATAGTCCAGGCACCCAACTGGAACCTACCCTTTGAGATCATGTGTGATGCTTCAGATTATGCTATTGGTGTTGTGCTATGTCAGCGAGAAAATAAGTTACTTCATGTGATTTACTATGCTAGCAAAACTCTGAATGATGCCCAGTTGAACTATACCACTACCGAGAAAGAACTATTAGCCATTGTGTTTGCCTTAGACAAGTTTAGACCCTATCTCTTAGGTTCTAAGATCATCATATATACTGATCATGCTGCTTTAAAATATCTTTTGTCTAAGAAGGATACTAAACCTAGATTGATTAGGTGGATTATGTTGTTGCAAGAGTTTTCTCCAGACATTAGAGACAAAAAGGGTGCCGAAAATGTTGTAGCAGATCACTTGTCTAGGCTAGTTGTTAGTTCCCCAGATGATTCCCTTCCTATAAGGGATAGCTTTCCTGATGAACAATTGTTCTTTGTTACCCAATTACCTTGGTATGCGAATATAGTGAACTATCTTGTTACTGGTCGAATGCCCCAACATTGGGGTAAACAAGATCGTTCTAGATTTTTAGCTGAGGTTAAGCACTATTTTTGGGATGATCCTTATTTGTTTAAGTATTGACCAGACCAGATTATTAGGAGATGTATACCTGAGAGTGACCAGTCCAGTATTATTTCCTTTTGTCATGATCATGCTTGTGGGGGTCACTTTAGTGCTAAGAAAACTGCTGCTAAGATATTGCAGTGTGGATTCTATTGGCCTTCGTTGTTTAAAGACACCCACAGTTACTGCGTTACTTGTGAACGATGCCAGAAATTATGAACCATTTCCCGTAGGAACATGATGCCCTTGAACCCTATTTTAATTGTTGAGGTCTTTGATGTGTGGGGTATTGACTTTATGGGTCCGTTTCCTAATTCTTTTGGTAACCTATACATCCTTGTCGCCGTAGACTATGTCTCTAAGTGGATTGAGGCGGTTGCGTGTAAAACCAATGACCATAGGGTTGTGATTGAGTTCTTGAAAAATAATATACTTACACGTTTTGGTACACCGCGAGCTATAATTAGTGATGGAGGGTCGCACTTTTGTAATGGGACTTTTAGACTTCTGATGAAGAAATATGGTATTACACATAAGGTAGCTACCCCGTATCATCCACAGACTAGTGGTCAGGTAGAGGTTTCCAATAGGGAGATAAAACGTATATTAGAGAAAACAGTTAATCCTAATCGGAAAGACTGGTCGTCTAGGCTTACTGATGCCTTATGGGATTACCGTACTGCGTTTAAGACCCCCATTGGAATGTCTCCTTATCGGCTTGTTTATGGCAAGGCATGTCACTTACCTGTTGAGTTAGAACACAGAGCTTATTGGGCTGTTAAGCAGCTAAATTTTTCACTTGACAAGGCAGGAGCCCATAGGAAACTCCAGCTCAATGAGTTGGACGAGATTCGTATAGATGCTTACGATAGTGCGAAGGAGTATAAGAACAAAATGAAACTTGTGCATGATAGAAACATATTACGGAAGTCATTTTCTCCAGGTCAAAAAGTTATTCTGTATGACACACGTTTGCATCTATTCCCCGGGAAACTGCGCTCTCGGTGGACCGGTCCTTTTGTGGTCCGTACTGTTTTTCCTCATGGAGCTGTTAAGCTCGAGACACTGGATGGTAGTAGTTCTTCAAAGGTTAACGGTCAGCGATTGAAGCCCTTTTTAGAGCCTTTTCCTACAGGTGATGTTGAGGAGGTCCCTCTGGAGGACCCTGTTTACCCTTGATTGACCATCGAGGCGATTTGTATGTTGTATAATTTTTGTATTCAGTTTTTGGTTTCACTTCACTCAGGTACTATCTTTCCGAACTCTCTCTTTACTATTTCCTCATGTTACTTATATTCTTGGTACTGTTCTTTCATGAGAAACATTGAGGACAATGTTAGATTTAAGTTTAGGGGTGGGGAAGAAACTTTTTGTTAGCTTTTAGTTGCAATAAATAAACTCCAGAGCCTAGAAATTTATGCCTATTGAGGATTGCACTAACTAATCTAAGTGGATGGAAGCATTTTGGTTGTAGGAGTTGAAGAACCAATCTGATTAGATGGAAACATCTAAAGAGTCTATTCATAAAAGCACAGAGCTCAGGTGTTAGAAATAACATGATAGTTTCACCATATCTCGTTGAGTCCTTTTCACTTCTATTTTTATTTTATTTTGTTTTTAAACTATGTTTCTCTAAGTGATAGGTGGGGCCCGCGATTCAAGTTGTTACCAATGCTAGGGTGAATTAGAGTGATTGAGATACCATAAAAAAAAAAAAAAAAAAAAAAAAAAAAAAAAAAAAAAAAAAAAAAAAAAAAAAAAAAAAAAAAAAAAAAAAAAAAAAAAAAAAAAAAAAAAAAAAAAAAAAAAAAAAAAAAAAAAAAAAAAAAAAAAGAAAGAAAGAAAGAAAGAAATTGAGACCAGACCATTTGACCAAAAGGAATAAATTCAATAAAGTCGACCACTGGTACCCTTGTATATGCCAGTTGTGTTGACCTAGAGTTAGGTTATCGACCACTGGTACCCTTGTATATGCCAGTGTGTTGATATTAGTCAGACTGGTATCTCAATCCATTAGGATAGGTTCATTTTGGCGGAGGCCTTCAGACAGATATGGGAAACGCCGTTCACTTAGTAAACATCAAAACCATACATGTTTTTCTATATCCATCTTCTTGATCTATCCATGTGATTAGTTTTGACTCCGAATATGATGTCCATAGTGCAACTATCTGAGTAGAGCTCTGTCACTTTATATGAATTTTAGTATGCTTGAGTGCAAACTCGTGTACAGCAATTGGAATTTCGCATCAGGGTACTTCTTCCTGTAGTCAATAAGCATGCCAACCAAGGAGATTCTTTAGTGCCTTCCAAGGTTCTGCGTAGATAGCTAAGGTCTGGAGTACAGGTTTTGTGGGTATATCTCTGGTAAGCCCTACCGAGACTATAACTCGGCCACTAGGGCCACCTAGGGGTTTAAAGGCTTATTGCATACGCTAAATGCAATCGACGATGCCTGCGACAGTGAGTTAGGATTTTATTTTGTAGTTTTGATTTGCTCGGGACTAGCAAATAATAAGTTTGGGGGTATTTGATAGACGCATTTATGTGTCTAATATAGCTCATTTGTATATATTGTTAGTACTCGATATTGTACTTATTCGGTTATTTTATGTATTTGTAGGTGTTTTTGGAAGAATAAAGCTTTTGCGGCGAAATTGGCTAAAAAATGGTTTTTGCGCCCGTGGGAGAAAATTACTATACGGACTCTCATTTTGGATAAGGGGTAACCTAATTACTAAGGGGTGACCCATTTCCAGGCATCTGCTAAAGGGAGACCGGAACTGGATAGGGGGAGGTCATCTTCAAAGTTTCAAAACTGGATTTTGGCGGGAAAAAAAGCAGCAGCGTCAACAGTTTTGGATCAAGGATTTGAGCGACCTAGCAGGCGATTCAATGGGCAAATTTGGTACCCACGGACTCTACAAGACATAAGGGACCTGTTAGAAGCGATTAGACCCATCTAATTGGGATGGATAAGTCAGAAAATACACACAAAGTCAAGACAGTGCACACGGTCCCTGTTTAGGGTTTTGAATTGGTTTGAAAGATTTGGGAGAGATTCTTGCGTGGGATATACTTCAAAACAGTTGAGTTCAAGTAAGAGAAGATTTTGGGAGCAATAGAATAGCTAACAGACGCATACAAAGATCGACAGATGGAATTATTGTTAAAACTGCACGTGAAGAATAAGAGATTTATTCTCGAATTTGATCGAGTTTCTAGGGAATCTGAAGGCTATATATAGTTGGGTTTTTGTCATAGAAGGGTTAGAAACCCTGAGGAGAGAATTAGGAGAGAGTTCAGAGCCGAAACGAAGAACAGAAATCATACCTGCTGCTGCTGCTGCTGCTCGAGGAGGAAGACGAAGAAGGAAGAACGGACTCGCAGAGTCAGTCGTTTTTCCACAGTGCTTACAGCGAAATAAAACTGTCGTTTATCTACTGCATATCATTATTATCGTATATAAACAACATCATCTGTTTTGTAACAGCGACGCTGTAACACTTCTACAGCGTTGCGAATTTCTGTTTCATCTTATTTCTTCAATAAAAACACCTATTCAGCCATGAGTGATTATTTTGTGTGTGTTTTTACCATGAAGAGCTAAACCCATTAGCCAAGGCGACGGAGGAAGCCATTGTTCCACATTAATTGGTATAATTCTAATTTTATTATTTATTTGTAATATTATTCTTTGATTATTTGCATGGGATTGAATTGAAATATTAGTTCTTATTGAATAGTTGTGAATTAATTTGATGAAGCATGCTGGGTTTTAAATACTTTTGATGTTTTATACTCTTTGATTACAACTATTACTTCAAGAATATACTTGAGGCAAATATTAGAATTATTTTTAAAGATAAAATTGCATGAATATTATTTAGAGTTTACTATTTATTTGGTCAATGGTGGAATCCTAGTCTTGGTATTTTTCTCCAAAACTTTGAATTATTTTATTTAGTTGCCTGTTTAATTTAAATCTATAAAAATTGTTTTCTTCACAAGTCTGAAAAGACCCAGTTTTTACCACTACTACAATCACTATTTGAAAACCATCAGCCATCCAGATACGATTCTAAGAAGCATGCCATCGTTGGAGGAAATAATCTCGCAACGCTTTCCAGAAATACTCTGGTTGGAAAGTTAAAAATCTTTGATCATGAGCATACATCCAAATCTGGGAAGGATGTTGCTTTCAAAGCACAAAATAACACTAAATTACTTGATAAAAGTAAAAGTGTTTGCATATCTGAAGATGATCTTTCTGAGGCTGGTTCATCATATGAATATCTTGACAAGTCAGTCTCGTTGATCACAAGACAATTTAAGGATCTTCTTTTGAAGAGAAGTAAACGGTTCTCCAGAGATGAATCCAAGTCATCAGATAACCCCATAATCGTGTTCTTCCTAAAAACAAGGATAATGATGAAACTGATGACGAGGATATGCCTCAGTGCTTTAAGTGTAAAGGTTTTGTTCATTTTGCAAATGAGTGTCCAAATCGAAAGAAATACACTGGGAACAAAGGTCTTGCTGCAACTCTTGATGAAATGTCTGACAACTATGATTCTAATGAAGACGAAAAGTCAAATGTTGCACTTCTTTGTGAAAATAATGATTTTGATAATTGTAGCTATACATACATCAATCTCGATAGTCTTTCAGGAGTAACCTCAACCTTTCTGGAAGAAAAAATTGACCTTTATGTTGGAAACTCTCTATCAAACTATTCAGGTTCTACTATGTGTCTAGCAGCTTGCACATCTCATATGCCTGAATCATATTCCAGGTTGACATGCTCTTACTGTTCTCCTAAAGTTCATGAACTGTCAAAGTGTTTCAAGTATAAACACAAATTGAGGCATGCCAACAAACTTCAACGAGGAGCAAATCGATTAGCAAACAAGCTCAAACTTGTTCAAAAGACTGCTGAGGTATGTAAGATTTTATCTTCATCAAAGAAGTTACTTTCCATGGATAAGACAAGACCACTAGTGAAGAAAGTATGGTCTAAACATTTTGAGGGACAAGGTTCAATGAATTCCTTTCAAAGAGGTTATGGTGGACAGATTGTTGTTCATCGCAGCACAACTTGATTGTGTTGTTTGGTGCATCTTGTCTCATGTGCCTGATCAAAAGAGACAAGATTGTGCACACCTCAGGCTTTAGGAAAAGAATTTTTTTTGTTTGTTTTTCCTTCGTTTCTTAGCATTGTTGTGTTTTGCAAGTTTGGAATTCTTTCATATCTAATTGATATTGGAAAGGATTTCCCTGGTCAATCAATAAAAGAGGGTTATTCTTGAAAATTCTACCCTTCTTAGGGTTGTGCGTTGTGCGTGCACGAACCTGTGTCTAAAGGTTTCGTGACCCTACATTCCTTTTTTCCTTCCCTGAAACTCTTTTTAACTTAAGACTGCTTGTTGAGTTTAAGTTGTGATTTCCTCTCAAAAACCCGTCCGCATATGGATACTCCAAGCATCATGTCTTGTGATGGAAAAGATGTTAATATGATTGTTAAGCCATCAATCATGAAGGAAAAAGAAAAATTTGTGTTACCTCCAACTTTCAAAAAAAAAAAAAGGAATATGAGGAAGCCAAGAGTTGTTCCTTCAAATTCTCAGAAGTTTTCTGATGTTCTTGAAGAGTTGAAGGAATCAAGGAAGGAGATTCTACAAATAAAGACTTTTGTTTTGAGAACTCTTGAAATTCAGAAGGCCTTGGTTCGACATCATCAGCTTAGAAGGTTTGCTGGAATTGACTCTTTTCTTCATAAACCGTATGTTCCAATGGCTGTTGACGACAAGGAGTTCGGGGACGATAAAGAATTTTTCAGAGGTATCAATGTCTAGGAAACTTCTTATGAGAATTTATTCTTGTGTTTTAAAGAAGGGTAACTAGGGTTTGGAATAACCATTATTGTGATTACACATAGTTATACCCAACGTTTTCATCTTTCAATGTTTTTAGATTTATTCATTTAAATTCTAAAGGTTGTTTGGAAGATGATTTTGCAGTATTAATCTTTATGATTTCATATATTGCAACTTGTTATGGGATATGTGTGTTTGCATCCGTGAACTATGATTGTCCCATACGTGGTCAAAAGTTAAGTCTTTCATATGTCGATATGCAAGTATTGATAAAAGATTGAATGAACTTTTGACAAACACAAGATAAGCCTATTATGTCATTACCCAAACATTGATGGAAGATAGGATGAGCTTTTGTTTACAAATATTAAGTCTATTGTATGTCATTGTGCAAAAGCTGATGAGAAATAGAATGAATCTTTGTTTATTCCGCAGTATTGATCTTCCGTTATATACTATATGCGGCTCCGTAAGTTTTCTTATGTGAGCATTTCCAATTGAATTAATCATGGGTTCTCTTGTGGTTAATTTAGTTGAGATTTTTGGATACAAATTCATACTATTATGTGATTTGTTAATATCCAAAGAAATTCTTCTTTTCTCGTGAAAGTAAGGTCGCTCTTGTTGTTCTTTCGGGAATGACATTTTAT